>NC_059229.1:3839045-3856545 GCF_020615455.1 Coregonus clupeaformis
CGATCAGGTTCAAGTCCGGGCTCTGGCTGGGCCACTCAAGGACATTCAGAGACTTGTCCCGAAGCCACTCCTGCGTTGTCTTGGCTGTGTGCTTAGGGTCGTTGTCCTGTTGGAAGGTGAACCTTCGTCCCAGTCTGAGGTCCTGAGCGCACTGGAGGAGGTTTTCATCAAGGATATCTCTGTACTTTTCTCCCTTCATCTTTCCCTCGATCCTGACTAGTCTCCCAGTCCCTGCCGCTGAAAAACATCCCCACAGCATGATGCTGCCACCACCATGCTTCACCGTAGGGATGGTGCCAGGTTTCCTCCAGACATGACGCTTGGCATTCAGGCCAAAGAGTTCAATCTTGGTTTCATCATACTAGAGAATCTTGTTTCTCATGGTCTGAGAGTCCTTTAGGTGCCTTTTAGCAAACTCCAAGCGGGCTGTCATGTGCCTTTTAATGAGGAGTGGCTTCCGTCTGGCCACTCTACCATAAAGGCCTCATTGGTAGAGTGCTGCAGAGATGGTTGTCCTTCTGGAAGGTTCTCCCATCTCAACAGAGGAACTCTGTCAGAGTGACCATCGGGTTCTTGGTCACCTCCCTGACCAAGGCCCTTCTCCCCCGATTGCTTAGTTTGGCCGGGCGGCCAGCTCTAGGAAGTCTTGGTGGTTCCAAACTTCTTCCACTTAAGAATGATGGAGGCCACTGTGTTCCTGGGGACCTTCAATGCTGCAAAAACATTGTTTAACCCTTCCCCAGATTTGTGCCTCGACACAATCCTGTCTCAGAGCTCTACGGACAATTCCTTCGACCTCATGGCTTGGTTTTTGCTCTGACATGCACTGTCAACTGTGGGAACTTATATAGATAGGTGGGTGCCTTTCCAAATAATCTTAAGGATGATCAATGGAAACAGGATGCAACTGAGGTCAATTTCAAGTCTCATAGCAAATGGCCTGAATACTTATGTAAATAGGGTATTTCTGTTTTTTTATAAATTTGCAAACATTTATAAAAACCTGTTTCCGCTTTGTCTTTATGGGGTATTGTGTGTAGATTGATGAGGGGAAAAAACTATTTAATCCATTTTAGAATAAGGCTGTAATGTATCAAAATGTGGAGTCAAGGGGTCTGAATACTTTCAGAATGCACTGTACATTGTTTTGTTCACAAGCTAGGTTGTTTTTCTGTTTGAGTTTCAACTGCTAGGGAAGAGAAGACAATGCTTCTACTAGTCAGGTTACAGCGCTACCACGGTACCCTCCCGCCCTTAAAGGGCCAGGTGAAAATGTTTGTGGGGGGAATATTTTGGCTGGTGCCACTAGAGATCCTGGTTCGAATCCAGGCTCTGTCGTAGCCGGCCGCGACCGGGAGACCCATGGGGCGGCGCACAATTGGCCCAGCATCGTCCAGGGTAGGGGAGGGAATGGCCGGCAGGGATGTAGCTCAGTTGGTAGAGCATGGCGTTTGCAACGCCAGGGTTGTGGGTTCGATTCCCACGGGGGGCCAGTATGAAACAATTAAAAAAATAATGTATGCACTAACTGTAAGTCGCTATGGATAAGCGTCTGCTAAATGACTAAAATGTTTTAAAAAATCGGAGTGATTTTTTAATCTACCTGCCACAGTGGCTGATGGACCAAAAAGTTAATTGTATGCACTGAGGACAGCACATAACGACCACACTTAGTGAACCCCAGGAAGATGTGCCTGGAACAACAGAGACGGGGAGGGGTGAGACCATAGATGTGTGTGTGGTGGAGGTTAATGAGTTTAGGGCAGCACTGAGAACAGGGTCTCTGTGTGTATGTATAAAGCATGAATAAGTATGAGGTAAGAGACAACACACACACTAAGAGAAAGACATACTCACTCTTTCATAAACACTCACCCTGCTCGGAGGAACTCCTCGCTGACTATGTTCTTCAGGGGAACACAGACACGCGGTGGTAGTTTCCTGAACAAGCGCTGAGAATACTGGCCTGACAGCTATAGGAGAGAGGACTAGGAAAGTTACTTTACAGTGGTCAATGTACCCAAAAAATACCCTCCATTGAAATAGCTTGTTAGTCCAGGGGCCGTATGTACAACAGTCTCAGAGTAGATGAGCGGATTTAGGATCAGTTTAGCCTTTCAGATTACTTGAACAGGAGGGACCTCAGATCAGCACCTACTCTGAGATACTTGATACATACAGCACTCGGACTAGGCTTGGTCTGAGTCCAGGAAACCAGTCTTGACCACTCTACTACCTACCCACCCAGCAGTGTTCTTTCATCCTGGTCTCTGGTGTGTACGCTGGAGGGTTTTGTTCTAAATCAACATTAACACCTGATTTAACTAACTAATTAACGTTAGCTGAAACAAAGGCCAGCACTCTCCAGGACCAGAATTGAAAAACATCGCAACACATAGGCATCATGCCGTGCATAGCCATCTGAAACGGCCAGCGGCGACTGCACAGTAAATTTGCTTGTTGCGTTAGTGAATGCGAAATAAATAGTTAACGTTCGCTTGCTGTCTTACTGTTCGCTTCAACTAACACACGTTAGCTAGCTGGCTATGGATAGACGGTCAACTAGCTAGCAACATTCCCTCACACAATATATAAACCAGCCTGTTAATTTAGTTAATGATTATAGCTAGGTTTCGGCCAAATAATGCTTGCTAACAATGAGTCAGCCTGCTAGCTAACGTACTGTAGCAAGTTCGTGCTTAGAAACGTTAACGTTAGCTAGCTAGCATCCGCTGGGGCATTAACCCTGCAACTTCACATTCTTCGTCAGAGCTGTGCATTGTGCCATTCACTTGTCTAGTTTGTTGCATACCTTTCCACGGTTCAGGAGCTTGACGACATGTTCTTTATGTTTTCTCTGCGTTTGTTTGTTACCGTCCTTTTCTGATTTCGAGCTGGGCGCCATTTTCCGCCGTTGTGTTCACTACGCCCTGCCTACCATCTCGACCCATGGCCTTCCCATTGGTTCTCGATCACCGCGGGAGCAGTTCGATTGGCCGATATGAACATAAATCAAATCCGAAAACCAACTCTCCCAGCATTTGATTGGTTAGAGGGTTAACAATATGACTGTTTAGGTCCCAAATTAAGTTTCTAGAGGACAAAGTATATCAATATTGCTGAAACGAATACTTTAGATTGATTTTTTAAAAACAAATTCAAGTCCGAGTTAAGCCAACGTACAACAAAAACATACAAAACACCAAATAAGAAACACTCAAATCTCAATATTTTTTTTTTATTGTGAAGTTTTTAAAAACAAGCAGTAAAAAAAAAAAAAAAATACAGCATACAACATATATAACATGACTTCTTGGAACATGGAGGGGAAATAAAATAAAAGGCATCCCATCTGATGATGCAGCAATCTGATCTGAAGTCAGCAAGGGGAAGGGGGGCCTTGGGGACACACAAACTGTGCCAAAATAACAAACACAGGCACACACTGTAGCAAGCATCCATAGAAACAGGTGCTTGTACACACAGACAGTCTCGCATGCACACACAGAAACCCAGGCCCACCCTTTAGGTACTGTGGGAGAAAAATATGAACTAAGTAAAATCATAAGTGGGTGGGGGGAAGAAATGCTGCTACGTCAACAGGGAATGTTTCAACTGAACTAGAGATTAATTAAAAATGAAAAAGCCTAAAAGCAAAAAAATATCCTTTTGCTTGCCAAAAAAACAAAACGTGTTTTTACAAACTGATGCTGAATATTAGTAGTAGTTATACTCCAAAGTACTGCTAGACGACCGTTTTTTCCTCAGGAAAACAAACAAAAAATGAGAAGTGCGAGTCCATGTATTTTACAGATGGGTATTAGCTAGGCCAATGAGCCAGAGCTCTTTTCTATTACCTCTGTTCACCTCCTCAGACACTGGAGGGGTTGGGGGTGCAGGGTGAGGACAAGGGGGCAAAAAGGAAAAACAACCCTAACAAGTTGTTCAATCATTTAATCAGCAAAAATCGTAGAATTTGTTATTTTTCAGTTTCTTGTGTAAAAAAAAGAAAAAAAAGAAAAAAAAAGACTAGGGGTATTTTTTAGGGGAGAAGGGGTACTGGGATAAGAGGGAGGGGTACTGGGAGTGTATTTGAGGGAGGGAGGTAAGGTTTTGCTTCTGTCAAACCCAGAAAAAAAAATATTGAATTACGACTCAAACCCAGAAGAAAACATTTAAAAAGTCCAGAGAGCTGGATGGGATGGGTCTGCTGCTGCAGTGACGAGACAGTCCTCCCGGTCCATGCATCTGACTAGCTGGAGACTGGCTGGATCTGGTTCACTGGGCCTGGGATGGAGAGAATGAGGGAGTAGAGAGAGGGGGAAGAGGGAGTAGAGAGAGGGGGAAGAGGGAGTAGAGAGAGGGGGAAGAGGGAGTAGAGAGAGGGGGAAGAGGGAGTAGAGAGAGGGGGAAGAGGGAGTAGAGAGAGGGGGAAGAGGGAGTAGAGAGAGGGGGAAGAGGGAGTAGAGAGAGGGGGAAGAGGGAGTAGAAAGAGGGGGAAGAGCAGTTAAAGGAACTGTCCAGTTTTCAGATTTCTATGAAATATGTATTACCTGTTGTCCTGGCTGAGGGGTGTGTGTATTACCTGTTGTCCTGGCTGAGGGGTGTGTGTGTGTGTTACCTGTTGTCCTGGCTGAGGGGTGTGTGTGTTACCTGTTGTCCTGGCTGAGGGGTGTGTGTGTTACCTGTTGTCCTGGCTGAGGGGTGTGTGTGTTACCTGTTGTCCTGGCTGAGGGGTGTGTGTGTTACCTGTTGTCCTGGCTGAGGGGTGTGTGTGTTACCTGTTGTCCTGGCTGAGGGGGTGTGTGTGTTACCTGTTGTCCTGGCTGAGGGGTGTGTGTGTTACCTGTTGTCCTGGCTGAGGGGTGTGTGTGTTACCTGTTGTCCTGGCTGAGGGGTGTGTGTGTTACCTGTTGTCCTGGCTGAGGGGTGTGTGTGTTACCTGTTGTCCTGGCTGAGGGGTGTGTGTGTTACCTGTTGTCCTGGCTGAGGGGTGTGTGTGTTACCTGTTGTCCTGGCTGAGGGGTGTGTGTGTTACCTGTTGTCCTGGCTGAGGGGTGTGTGTGTTACCTGTTGTCCTGGCTGAGGGGTGTGTGTGTTACCTGTTGTCCTGGCTGAGGGGGTGTGTGTGTTACCTGTTGTCCTGGCTGAGGGGGTGTGTGTGTTACCTGTTGTCCTGGCTGAGGGGTGTGTGTGTTACCTGTTGTCCTGGCTGAGGGGTGTGTGTGTTACCTGTTGTCCTGGCTGAGGGGTGTGTGTGTGTTACCTGTTGTCCTGGCTGAGGGGTGTGTGTGTGTTACCTGTTGTCCTGGCTGAGGGGTGTGTGTGTTACCTGTTGTCCTGGCTGAGGGGTGTGTGTGTGTGTTACCTGTTGTCCTGGCTGAGGGGTTGTGTGTGTGTGTTACCTGTTGTCCTGGCTGAGGGGTGTGTGTGTGTGTTACCTGTTGTCCTGGCTGAGGGGTGTGTGTGTGTGTTACCTGTTGTCCTGGCTGAGGGGTGTGTGTGTGTGTTACCTGTTGTCCTGGCTGAGGGGTGTGTGTGTGTGTTACCTGTTGTCCTGGCTGAGGGGTGTGTGTGTGTGTTACCTGTTGTCCTGGCTGAGGGGTGTGTGTGTGTGTTACCTGTTGTCCTGGCTGAGGGGTGTGTGTGTGTTACCTGTTGTCCTGGCTGAGGGGTGTGTGTGTGTTACCTGTTGTCCTGGCTGAGGGGTGTGTGTGTGTTACCTGTTGTCCTGGCTGAGGGGTGTGTGTGTGTGTTACCTGTTGTCCTGGCTGAGGGGTGTGTGTGTGTGTTACCTGTTGTCCTGGCTGAGGGGTGTGTGTGTGTGTTACCTGTTGTCCTGGCTGAGGGGTGTGTGTGTGTTACCTGTTGTCCTGGCTGAGGGGTGTGTGTGTTACCTGTTGTCCTTGCTGAGGGGTGGCAGCCTGTCCCGGAGCCCCTCCAGGGCCGTAGAAGGCTGCCTGCTGCCTGTAGTACTCAGCCCAGGCTGCACTGTAGTCCTGCTGACCACCGGCTCCTCCCACAGCTACAGCTGCAGCCGGCGCCGCTGCAGCACCTCCACCTGGCTGGGCTGAGGAGAGAGACGGAGGGCGACAGGTAAAGAGGGGGAAGGTTAGTGGACCACATTTTAAGATCAAGGACTTAGTATTTGTTGAACACAAATCTGCTGTATAGAAATACATCTGACGGAGATCTTCTGGATGAAACGTTGCCATTAAAAGGTGGCATGTATAAGGATCATATACAGTGGGAAGGCCTTTTAGTCCTTTTCTAATAACTCACACAAGATCTCCTGAAGTGTCTGGAGACTAGAAAATACTATAGGATGTCTTATGGATCAAGATGTCCCCGCAATGGATAGCCACCAATTTGCAAGCTCCGACCCAACTTTGCTATTTTGTGATCATTTAGTCGTTTATTTGTATTAAAAGTATCTGCTATTATTTCCTATTCTTATTTCGTGTTTTTTTCTTTGTAGTAATACATTGTTATTGATTATTGCATTGTACTATAGGACGTGTTATTGTAAAGTCACTATAACCAAGGCGATGATCATAACCATGGCGATGGAGCTTACCCATGCCCATCTTCTTGTAATACTCCTCCCAGGCCTTGGTGTAGTCTGGCTGTCCTCCAGGGGTTTGGGTTGCCTGAGAGGGGTCTGCCTGGACTGGGGCGGCTGCTGGGGCGTTGGGGGCCTGGCCAGGCATGGCTCCCCCTGGCTGCTGCTGGTAGTACTGCGCATAGTAGGCTGCCCACGCTGCATTGGGGTCTGCAGCTGCCTTATCTGAGGAGGAGAGGGAGAGGGGTTAGGAGAGGGAGAGGGGTTAGGAGAGGGAGAGGGGTTAGGAGAGGGAGAGGGGTTAGGAGAGGGAGAGGGGTTAGGAGAGGGAGAGGGGGTTAGGAGAGGGAGAGGGGTTAGGAGAGGGAGAGGGGTTAGGAGAGGGAGAGGGGTTAGGAGAGGGAGAGGGGTTAGGAGAGGGAAAGAAAGAAAGAGATTAGAGAAAGAAGATAACGAAAAAGGGTTGAGAGGGAGGAGAGAGGATAATGAAAAACGTTAGAGGGAGGAGAGAGGATAATGAAAAAGGGTTGAGAGGATAATGAAAAAGGGTTGAGAGGGAGGAGAGGAGAGAGGGTTGACGACAGGCCAGGGAGAAATTGAGTGACCAGAGAGGAGGGGGGGGGGGAGTGACTGGTGGAGAGTTCCAGACCAGCGCATATAAAGCAGTGTCTACTCACTGGGGTCGTGTGGCCCTCCAGGGGCCTGCCACTGCTGGAAGGTGTTGCCCCAGCCCTGAGGGGCTCCGTAACCATGACCACCTGGGGGGCCGCCACTGGAGAGAGTGGAGAACGATTAGACACTTACCTTTCTAAGTCCTACAATGAATCATAAACACACCAAAATGCATTATACCCATTGGCTTTAAGTTACATGTGGCCCTATTTTATTCTGAGGATGTAGGAGGAAATTTGAGTAACATACAAATGTACACATCAAATGTATGTCACATACACGTGTTTAGCAGATGTAGCGAAATGCTTCACATGACAGACAAACTGTTATAAATCGAAAATCGTTGAGCCATAAATGCACTTTCAACAGCACAGGTGCATCAGAGATGCTCACCGCAGCACTAAGAATGGAGCCCTCATTCATGCCATTTAGCAGACGCTTTTATCCAAAGCGACTTACAGTCATGTGTGCATACATTTTTACGTATGGGTGGTCCCAGGGATCGAACCCACTACCCTGGCGTTACAAGCACCGTGCTCTACCAGCTGAGCTACAGAGGCCCACAATGCAATCTAGCACCAGCCTGGGACAGGGAAACTGGCCCTTTATGTCCAGTAGGTGTTGTACTTACTGTGGGGGTCCTCCGGGACCACCAGGCCCTGGGTTGTAAGGGTTGGGGTTGTAGGGGCCCATAGGACCAGCAGGACCAGGTCCACCAGGCCCACCCCCTAGAGGACACAGAGGAGCCTAGAGGGGCAGGGAGAAAAATAACAAATGATGAATTCCATTTACAGTTTATGTCTGACTATTACTGATACACTGGGTGTGTTTTCACATGTACGTGTCCGCCCACCCGTACCTCGATCTTGTCCTCTATGAGCTGCTTGGCATGGTCTATCTGTTGAGGGGACCCCCTGATGATGAACAGTTTGAAGTTGGGGTCCCCGTTGGGCGGAGGCTGGCGCGAGATCTCTACAAAGGCCCCCGTCTGTTGGTTGATGGCCTTGACGTTCTCGCCGCCCCGACCAATCACCAGGCCGCATTTGTGGGCGGGGATAGAGAAGGTGACCTCACCTCCTGGAGGACCGCCCCAGTTCCCCTGGCCCCTCCCCCTGCCATGCCCACCCTGAGGCATCCCCCCCGTACCAGGAGGACCTGGAGGACCCTGGAGAGGAGAGACACACAGGTAAAGGCTTCAGCATGCTTCGCTTCGGAACCCAACGAGTGTCCTCTCATACTCCCTTAAAAGACCTCCGCTTGAAAAAATGAGAAAAAGTGGCAATAGTACCGTTTGTCCATCTTGAGACGCCATAGCCAGTATACACTTCCTCAAAATAGTCAGAATTAATCTAACTCAATAAATCTGTCATTAATTTTGACATGTTTGCCGAGGAGAACTTAAGTCGAGCAATTTTACATCTAAGATGTTTGGTGCAGTATTTTGCAAGTGAAAAAATGTGCATGAAAACAATTCATTGGTAGGGATTCTTCAATGAAGGGACATAGACGTCGGCTGCCGAACTTCGGCTTGCCTCAAGAAATGTGTCTGCACCAACAGCCTCCCAAAAACTTGCCGAAGACCAAACCAGTCACAAAATGTCGATGCACAAACTGTTCCGAACGGTTTCGGATGGGAAGCAATGCGGACGCCTTAAGTTGGTTTCAAAATCTGTGTGAATTTTTATCCATCTGCCCAGGGACTACAGTTGAAAACTAGCCAGCTGGCTAAATCTGGCACGTATACAGAAAATGTTGATGTCCCTGTCAAATAAACGTTTTAATAAATACAAAATGTCAAGGAAATTGAAGGAAAAACTAAAGGGGAATAGTGGAGACTTTTAAAGTAGCCGTTTGAGCGCTAAGGCCTTCAAGACGTCTCTCCTTCTCAAGCCCAGAAAACACAGCCAAATTCACCTGTCCATATCCCTGCACCATCTTGTATTTAACTTGGTGTATACCCCTGCCATCTAGTACCAGTTACCTTAACACCCCACACGTATGTACCCCCATTTAACCCCTGCAACCTGCCATGGGTAAGCCTGTAGTGTACGTACCCCCTGTCCTCCTTCCTCCCTGACTCTGATGCTCTGCAGCAGCTCATTGATGATGGAGGCAGCATGCTCACAGCGGTCTGGAGGGCCCATGATGTGGGCTATCTTATCAGGACCTGCACCGTCATCTAGAGAGAGAAGAGGGGAGGAGGGGAAGAGGAAGGAGAACAGGGGAGCAAGAGGGAGGCAGAGCGGGGAAGGGAGGCAGCGAGAGGGGGAGAGATCGAAAGACAGCGAGAGAAAGAGAGGGAAGCACAGATCGAGCGACAGAGATGAGAGAAAGAGAGTTGTCATAATGATCATCGTTTCAACCAAAAGAGGGTTGGAGACAATGTCTGAGTCTCTTATACGGTCCTGTACCTTCATCTGACAGAGTGGGGGGGGGGAGGGGGATTGAGAGAGAGAGAGGAAGGAGAGCAGGGAGCCGAGACGGAGAGAGCGGGGAGGGGGAGCAGGGGAGGGAGAGCGGGGGACAAAAAGAGGGAGAGCGTTACCATACTGATCATAACACTCAGCTGAAGCAGGGTCCAGACAGGAAGGTGCTATCTGAAGTTGTCCAATAACAGATTGGCACCTCTAAGATAAGGTGTACTAACATTTCCTTTTTGACCTGATTAAAACATTTAAATCTGCTGTGTATAGGTGTGTGTGAAGTGTTTGAGTTTCATATACAGTCCTGTACCTTCATCTGACAGGGAGAGAGAGAGGGGGTGGGGGGGACGACAAAAAAAAGGAGAGTTACCATACTGATCATAACACTCAACTGAAGCAGGGTCAAAACGGGAAGGCGCTACCTGGACTTGTCCAATAACAACTGATTGAAGTTTTCCATTGCAAACAGTTCTGTTACGGTGTACCCTACTGAACATGCCCCAGGTTCGCTCCACAGTCAAGTGATTCATTTAAAATGTTGTGGTGCTAACAAATGCCAGGAGCTCTGAGTTCAGTTACTTTCTCCTGGACCTATGATGTGTAAAAACATTACATGATAAAAGAAAAAACTTTTCCTATGATAAAAACTATTTTAATCTGCTGTAGATGCGTGTGGGTTTGAGTCAGAATGTTTAATCTTATACTCCTGTACCTTCATCTGACAGAGACGGTGGAGGGAAAGAGAGAGACAGAGAGGGGGACAAAAAGAGGGAGAGAGTTACCATACTGATTAGAACAACTGAAGCAGGGTCAAAAGGGGGAGACACAGGTGCTAACTGAACTTCAACAAGAACAGATTGTAGTTTTCTGTAGCAACAAGTGTGTGTGATCCTCACCTGGTTTGAACTGTATCCTGACTCCAGCGTCGGCCTGGATCTTCTTGATCATCTCTCCACTTCGACCAATCACAACACCCACAGAGTGGCGGGGCACGGGCACCTGGCCAATGAAAAGACACCATCATTAGGAAACGGCATCTGGCCAAATTGAAACGCGATACTGATGTGGCAAAGACCTTTACAGCGTTCTAGTTGAGGCGTGTTACTAATGGGGCTGCAACGCTACAAAGGCATTCTACCGGCTGGAATTCTACAACGTTTAACCATAGAAAACAAATCAAGTCAATGATGCCGCTGTCAGAGGTTCTATTAACCGTTATTCTCAATCTAATTCAAATGGGTTCAACCGCTCAGGGATGCTTTTCAATCCAGGAAGTTGCTCCCTTCCCTGTGCCATTGTGTAAGGGAAGGGAACAAGTGGCGTGAACAACTTTCTGGAGTGAAGCACCTGGGTGAGTTTGACCTTCATAGCTCTGTCCAATCCATTCAGTTTTCTAACTCGAATCAAGTTGAATCCGTCTCAAACCCAAAACGAGCTACTCACATCCATGCCTCCACCACCACCTCCTCCTCCTCCTCCCATTTGGTTGCCAAAATTGTTTCGGTCTCCAAAGCCAGCGTGATCCCTCTCTCTCAGAATCTCATTCACCAGCTCCTTCGCTTGCTGCAGAGAGAGAGAGAGACAGAAAGACATAAAGACAGAGAGAGACAGAAAGCCAGACAGGGAAAGCAAGAGCCATATTGATTAAGTCAGACATTATTACCTGGCATAATATTGGAGACAAAAACAGCCCCATCCTGGTGAGAGGGACAGGGGGCTGGTGTGTTGTGGTGTATGCGGTATCGTGCCCAGTAGGGGTGAGCGGTATCGTGCCCAGTAGGGGTGAGCGGTATCGTGCCCAGTAGGGGTGAGCGGTATCGTGCCCAGTAGGGGTGAGCGGTATCGTGCCCAGTAGGGGTGAGCGGTATCGTGCCCAGCAGGGGTGAGCGGCATCGTGCCCAGTAGGGGTGAGCGGTATCGTGCCCAGCAGGGGTGAGCGGATCGTGCCCAATAGGGGTGAGCGGTATCGTGCCCAGTAGGGGTGAGCGGTATCGTGCCCAGTAGGGGGTGAGCGGTATCGTGCCCAGTAGGGGTGAGCGGTATCGTGCCCAGTAGGGGTGAGCGGTATCGTGCCCAGCAGGGGTGAGCGGTATCGTGCCCAGCAGGGGTGAGCGGTATCGTGCCCAGTAGGGGTGAGCGGTATCGTGCCCAGCAGGGGTGAGCGGTATCGTGCCCAGTAGGGGTGAGCGGTATCGTGCCCAGTAGGGGTGAGCGGTATCGTGCCCAGTAGGGGTGAGCGGTATCGTGCCCAGTAGGGGTGAGCGGTATCGTGCCCAGTAGGGGTGAGCGGTATCGTGCCCAGTAGGGGTGAGCGGTATCGTGCCCAGTAGGGGTGAGCGGTATCGTGCCCAGTAGGGGTGTGTGGTATTATGTGTGGTGTATGCATCATGTGAAGTAGGGGTGTGTACCTGCACTTTGTAGGGGTCACCGATGATACGTAGGGGTTTGTCCATGTTGGGTGGCTGGGAGCCATCTTGGATGAGGATCATCTTTACCCCAGCACGCTCCTACAGGGGAAGAGATATTATACATCTGTAGTTTAACAGACAGACAAGCCTCCCTATGTATAGTGTTGGATTCCTAGTACTTCCCTCCCATGATATTAGTAGCTGTGTTATGAATCTCTCTCCTGTATAGATATGATAGTTTCCCTCATTACTAGTTGCAACTGATGTCTCCCCCTCTTCCTGTGTCTGTCTCCCCCGCTTCCTGTCCGTCTCCCTCCTCTTTAGCTATACAAGTAAGCCTTGTCCGAAACCAGAACGGCCCATAACGGCAGGAGCCCCCATTTCTCCTGTTTCTGTAGGGTGAGGCAGATTGATGTACCAGTACACCCCCTGGACAGGACACTAGTCTATCTCCTGTTTCTGTAGGGTGAGGCAGATTGATGTACCAGTACACCCCCTGGACAGGACACTAGTCTATCACTCCCCATGTTTACCTGTAGGGTGAGGCAGATTGATGTACCAGTACACCCCCTGGACAGGACACTAGTCTATCTCCTGTTTCTGTAGGGTGAGGCAGATTGATGTACCAGTACACCCCCTGGACAGGACACTAGTCTATCTCCTGTTTCTGTAGGGTGAGGCAACATGATGTACCAGTACACCGCCTGGACAGGATTCTTCAGCTATACAACTCCCCCATGTGTACCTGTAGTTGTTTGATGGTCTCTCCTCCCTTGCCGATGATTAGGCCGGCCTTGCCAGCAGGGATCATCATCTCCTGCATGGAGCCACTCTGCCCATTGGTCGACTCGTGGAAGGAGGAAGGAGGCGCGCCCCGCCCCCGAGATACAATCTCATCCAGAAACATCTTGGCTTTCCTGAAGAGGGAGAGAGGGAGGAAAATGTAGGAAATGACAGGAAAATAAGAGAAGGGGAGGGAGAGAAGTCAAAAAGAGTTGTGTAATGATCAGATATACTTCTTAACATCAGATATACTTCTTAACATAGCCCTATGCTAGTTTCCAGAGTTTTTCCAATTGAGATCAAACAACCAGGAAAACTACTGACCCTAATCGTACCAAACAGGTACAAGGGATACTTCCAAATGGCACCCTATTCCCTATGTAGGGCACTACTTTTGACCAGAGCCCTACGGGGACGAAGGCTTAGTGTAATGTCTTACGCGATGGCATCAGGGTTTCCTGTGAGGGAGACACTCCTCTCTGGCATTCCACCACTGTCTGAAAAACAAACAACAACAAGTAAACATCAACGTCAACACAACCACCTGTCTCACTGGCAGACTACGTATGCATCTGAAATGATACCCTATTACTTACAAAGTGCATTAACAGAGCCATATTGACGCTGGTCAAGAGTAGTGCACTAAAAAGGTAATTGCTCTGGTCCAAAGTAGTGCACTATATTTGATCCAAGGCCCTGTTCAAAACCAGCGCAGTATCGTTTCAAGTTTGAATGTCACGTGCACAAGTACAGAGAAATGCCTTTGTTGCAAGCGCTAAACCAAACGCAGTACAATTGTATTTTATCAGTAATAATACTAATAATGGCCATAGCTCTGGTCAAAGGTAGTGCACTACATAGGGAATAGGATGCATTCTGGGCTAAATGCTGTGATAGTAGAGGTAGTATATAAAGAGAGGTTGAGCACCTAGTTGCTCACCTGGAGCGATCTGGACCTTGCAGCCAGAGTCCTGCTGGATCTTGTTGATCTGCTCGCCCCCTCGACCAATGACTGTGGAGAAACAAGCCGCGAGGTCATTTTATCAGTGTGTGTGTGTGTGCAACAGCTTCTCTCTGTGTGTGTTCAAGAGTTACTGTGTGTACTCACTGAGTCCGACCATGCCATCTGGCACTCTGTACTCTTCCGTCATAGTGGAGGGTCTGACACTGCAGAGAAAATAGGGAGAAAGAATGGATGGAAGGAGATAGAGGAGTGAATTCTTCATAACAATCCCAAAAACACCTGGGAATTGAACACAGTAAAATATACAAGATTGCCCAAAAGATTAAAAAAATTGCCTTCTGTTCATACCTTTGCTGAGACAGGGCGGCCAGTTGAGCTCCGATAGCTACAAGGAAAAGTAATGGATTACCAACCAATAGAGAGCAACTGATGAATGTGAGAGGTGAGGCAGACACAAGAGATACAATAATGGTCAGTGTCTGTTAGGTATACGTACACAAAGCAGTGGCTGAGTCTCTGTCCCCCTGGGAAGACATCTTCTTGGCATCTGGTTGGTCTGATAAAAACAAAAGGAAAAACATGAACCTCAACACCATCCTGAAGTAAGGCTCCAGGAACACGTTCCTCTGTGTGCGTCCCCGTGCCTCTGTGTTCCCCTCTCCTGGTCTCCTACCTCCATCCTCCAGAGAGCGTTTCAGTGTTTGGAATGGGAAGGCCTCTCCTCCTCCTCCTCCTCCATTGTTACTTGGCGGTCCAGCTTCTCCTCCAATCTTCGCTGCAATCTGGGGAACACACACACAGCATGAGGTAAAGGGCCAAGACTTGGGTAAAACAATTATCCCATTCAAAAGCATTGTGTGAGCTCCTATGGAGAATTTAGTTGGCCCAAGACACTGATAAATGGTCAGTTTTGTATCATCTTCCCCACGGTTGAGGTTTGAATCTGGAGCAGCCCTAGACTATGTTGTTATTTTCCATAGCCGGGGTTAGATCGGGTTAGTTCAGGTAGACTGGGATTAGAGGATCTCATCTGTAGATACTGGCCTAGTTGACCTGATTCGTATCACAGACATGTCGGCAGTAGCTAACGTTAATACTAGCTAGATCGTGTTTGTGTCCCACTAACTATGTAAATTAGCTATTCTGAAACACTGGCCAACAAAATGTGACTGTTTAGGAAAAGTTTGCGTAGCAGGTTCCATTTGGAAACGTCTAGCTCATTAGCTAACGTTTTTTAACTAGCTAGCTACTACCTTTAGTTTATAATAATCTGCAGACGCTAGATAGTTAATTAGCAAACTTCAAAGGCTAGCTACGTTAAATGATTGATGACTAACTAGTTAGCTAATCACTAAACGTTAGGTCTACTAGGATAAATAGAAATGGAGGGCTTTTCATGATCACGAACATTAGTTAGCTAGATTGCTATCCAGGCACCTAACGGTAACGTTAGTGTTTCCTAACAAGTTGTGTTACGCTAGCAATCGGTGTTTTCCGCCTGTTACCTAGCCATGGTTAGCTGCTAGCGTAGCTAGCTAGAACAAGGCAAGCATCGCCACGCACGCCGATAACACTATTAGCTAGCCTAGTTAGCTAACTAGCGAAAACCCAGTGGTAGTACTGAACATAGCGAACTCAAACATTAGCTAATATTCCAAACAAATCCACACGTGTGTACACCAACATGAGTTTAAATTCTAGGTTTTTCGCATTTTGATTTCACCCACACTGCCGCCGCCAGACACACCACGCCGGTGGGTCCCATCGATTCGAGTAACCCATCGACGGCCTCGTTGTAAGCTAACTAATTAGCCTAACATCGTAGCTAGCGCAAACAACAGACTGGCTTGGTTCAGTGCCCAGTCTCGCTAGATCCTTGCTCCGACCTTACCTGTCTTGCTCGCTGCACGGCGTCAGCGAAAGCATCTTTTTTGCCTCCAGCGCCCGCTCCGGCCCCGGGTGAGCCGTAGTCCGACATGCTACTTGCTCTCTTCGGGAAATACACAGACACACACGGGGTTTGGACAGGTAGTTAGGCCGGGCAGAGTTGCGCAGAAGCGGGAAGACGAGAAAGGCGAAGTGCGGGGAGGGCGCAGGAGGTGGTAATCAAACCTTCTAGCAGGCTTCCCTCCTAAAGTAACCAATCCGTGATTGCGAAAGAGACTGTGACGAATACAGACAAAAATCTTACTGGTTTACTGATTCGTAGGTAGGTCCACTTTACCAGGGCAGGGGGATTCTTGATTGACAGTTCAACTTCGGCCAATCACATGTATGCGCTCTTTGAAGAGCCAATCAGAGTTTGAAGAATGGTCACGTTGACCAATGTGCCTACAGGCACAACCTTTCATTTTTGATTGACGTTTGTAACGACCAATACCCATTTGCGGGCAACAACGAGCTCTTTCAGCTCGTAAAACCCTCACCATCAACCTTACATGATCTCAAAAGTCAAAACACAGATGAAAGCAACAAAGGGGAAACCTTGAGTTAGTTTTTGGTATCTTTGAAGAAAATAAAAATGTGCCTGGTCCCAGATCTGTTGTGCTTTTGCCTAGTCCATTGTCATTGTCAAGCCAAACAGCATGACAATTCCATAAGGAGTTGGCAAGAGAGCAGAAACAGACTAGCACCCAGGCTAACAACGTTTAGCCATGTCATTTAAATATTTGTGACCTAGCTATTTATGTTAGCTGATAAACATACCACTGTCCAAATGTACGTCCCAAATGGCACCCTATTCCCCATATAGTGCACACATTTTGACCAGAGTAATGGGCTCTGGTCAAAAGTAGTGCACTATATAGGTAACATTGGACTATTTGGGACATAACAATAATATCACAATCCATATTTTCATACATAATGACACCACACCAACAGCAACTTCAAACTACCAGTACTTTTCTTCTGATGAAAGCTCACCATAGCATTACTTTAATTCAAGGCACTCATATGCATGGCATATTTCCCCCATTCACAATACTCAGAACAGAAAACCCCCCCCCAAAAACACCACATCTAGTAGGCTGCACAAATAGCACCCTATTCCCTATATAGTGCACTACTTTTCAGTGCACTGAATAGGGAGCTATTTGGGACGCAGCCGTAGTCATCAACTCATAATCACCTCACAAGTAATAATCATGAACATATTGAAGTCATTGGACTCATATTGAAGTCATTGTTATGTTAAAACCTCATACACATACACCCAATAAATAAATACACAGTAGTGATATGGAAGTTATACAGAAGGGGAAAAGAGAACACAATCTTGTTTGGTTGATTTGGCATTCTGGAGTTTTATAATACTGCAAAAATCACACACACTCGCTGTACACACACACACACACACACACTGACACACACATAACAGGGGGACCACCTTCGAGTCATATCATAATCGTGATGACATCAGCGTGTGGCTGTGTTCTATTGGCTTTAGCACTCGATTAAACCATGCATCTCTAACTATTTACATACTTTGATAAAACTCTTGATAAAACTCTTTGTTGAAACGTACCATGCTGGAAAATAAGCTTAACAGTAACTGGGATTCAGAAAAAACTCAAGTTTCAATAAAGGGTTGCAAAATCCAGTAATTTTCCCCAACCTTCCCGATTTTGTGCTTATTCCAATCTGATTTCAGGAAAATTCCAACCAGGATTTCTGGAAAACCAGGGAA
>NC_059229.1:4169045-4201545 GCF_020615455.1 Coregonus clupeaformis
TGATAGGTGCATAGTGGAGACAGGCTGGATCTCTGGGGAAGTTGACAGTAGCATAGTGGAGACAGGCTGGATCTCTGGGGAAGTTGACAGTAGCATAGTGGAGACAGGCTGGATCTCTGGGGAAGTTGACAGTAGCATAGGTCACACTGTATGGAACCTTTGTAGACAGACCAACATTGGAGTAGATGTCATCTGCACAAGGATTCGTTGCCGTGGCGTTGATGGTGTGAAGTCACAGGCTGTATCTGCATTCTTATTGGTTGCCATGGTGTAGATGGTGGTGATATCGCAGGCTGAATCTGGGATCTGATTGGTTGCTGTGAAGTAGATGTGGTTAGCGATGGTTCCTGTGTCTTGATCCTGGTTGGAGTGTTTGGATACTGAAGAGGAAAACAAACATAGATGATTTATTTATAATTTATCTTTGAAGATTTATGTTATTTTAATTAACTGTTTTCATTTATAAAATGTATATTTATTTTTTGACATATTTTTGTGTTTTTTAAATAACGATTGTGTGTGATAACTACCGTACCTGTTGGTTTCCAGTCTCTTTCTCTCCTCTGTCTAAAGAACATGAACAGCAGAAGACCCAGCAGTAGTAGAACAACACCCAGACCAACACCAGAGAACATCACATCACCTAGAACACCCAGACCAACACCAGAGAACATCACATCACCTAGAACACCCAGACCAACACCAGAGAACATCAGATCACCTAGAACACCCAGACCAACACCAGAGAACATCAGATCACCTAGAACACCCAGACCAACACCAGAGAACATCAGATCACCTAGAACACCCAGACCAACACCAGAGAACATCAGATCACCTAGAACACCCAGAGACAGTACACAGGCATAATGTTACAGTGATGCTACATTTAGCTAGTCTCTACTGTACTGTACTTCTGTGTTTCTTCATTTCAGAGGGAGGGAAGACAACATTAGACAGAAAAACAGGTGGGTGTTGAGGAGAGCATATGAGTCAAATAAGTTAGGTGGAAACCCCGAGAGAGAGAGAGAGAGAGAGAGAGAGAGAGAGAGAGAGAGAGAGAGAGAGAGAGAGAGAGAGAGAGAGAGAGAGAGAGAGAGAGAGAGAGAGAGAGAGAGAGAGAGAGAGAGAGAGAGAGAGAGAGAGAGAGAGAGAGAGAGAGAGAGAGAGAGAGAGAGAGAGAGAGAGAGAGAGAGAGAGAGAGAGAGGAAAAAAAAAAATGTATCCACCCCTACAAAAATGACCATGAATTATAATTCAAATAATAATAAAATTTCCTGTTGCTGCAGGATTATATTCCTGCTGTATCAAACTGGCTCAAACTGGCTCAAAAAACAGGTTAGGGTTAGGGTTAAAGGTTAGGGTTAGGGTTAAAGGTTAGGGGAAATTTGATTTTGAATGGGAATCAATTATTTGGTCCCCACAAGGATAGTAAAACAACATGTGTGTGTCTCACCAGTAGTTATCTTTGTTCTGGTCCTTTGTCTGATGAATATGATGAGAATGAGGACCAACACACACACCACCATCCCCAGACCTGTCCCCATATACACCAGTACCCCTGGAGAACACACAGTAACACATTAGTAACACACACACCACCATCCCCAGACCTGACCCCATATACACCAGGACACCTGGAGAACACACAGTAACACATTAGTAACACACACACCACCATCCCCAGACCTGTCCTGTCTGTGTGTGTGTGTGTGTGTTTGTGTGTGTGGGGGGGGGGGGGAGACTTTACAGAATACTGTATATATCATAGATACCATCAGACCTGACCACAGACAGGAGGAGAGACTTTACAGAATACTGTATATATCATAGATACCATCAGACCTGACCACAGACAGGAGGAGAGACTTTATCAGGGTTACAACATTTCAGTAGCTTTCCCCAATCTTCCAGGTTTTCCAGAAATGACCAGAATAACTCAACCCTATGCTTTACAGGCTATATATATCAGACTGATGGATCGTTACCAGGGTCATCTGGTGGGTTGGTCGGTAGACTAGTGGATAGGTCAGTTAATAAAGTAAAGTAAGGTAGGTTGGAAGATTGGTCAGTTGTTTGGTCGGTCAGTTGGTTGGTAGGGTCTGTCAGGTGACAGACAGACAGAAAGACAGACAGACAGACAGACAGACTGACAGACAAAACACAGACAGACAGACGAGAGAGAGAGAGAGAGAGAGAGAGAGAGAGAGAGAGAGAGAGAGAGAGAGAGAGAGAGGCAGACAGGCAGACAGACAGATAGATAATGGAGTAGAGTAATGATAATAATAGTAATAATAATAAGAGGATAGATAATAAAGGTGTGATAAAGGAGGAGACTGTAGTGATCAGAGTAACCATAGCAACGGAGGCCATTGTGTCAGCAGCAGCTCTCCACAAAATGAAACATACCAGAACTCTGATTCTGTCCTGCACCAGGAGAGTAGTCTGAGGGGAGAGAGAGAGAGAGAGAGAGAGAGAGAGAGAGAGAGAGAGAGAGAGAGAGAGAGAGAGAGAGAGAGAGAGAGAGAGAGAGATGGAGAGAGAGAGAGAGAGAGAGAGAGAGAGAGAGAGAGAGAGAGAGAGAGAGAGAGAGAGAGAGAGAGAGAGAGAGAGAGAGAGAGAGAGAGAGAGAGAGAGACACACAGAGAGAGAGAAATTCGTCCAAAGAATGAACAGTTACAATTGATTTCCTCCAGAATTAGAAGCATTTAATATCACAGCTTGTTAGTTGTAATGTCTGAAATGAGAGATTCATCATACCTGTTCTTGATGAAAAGTGACCACTGATATCTCCAGATGTCAGAAACGTTGTAGAGAGGTTTGGGAGGATTGTGGAGACATGGGGTCTGGAGGTGACAGGTGACGGTGTAGGAGTAGGAGGAGCTGTGAGTCAGTAGAAAGTACATATAAACACCAATACTGAAACAAATTTATGTCAGGGGATATAAGTCAGGAAGTTCATTACTAGATATCAATTTACATGTAGTGTTAACTTACCATCTGTAACTGTGAGATGCACCTCTTGGTATGTGTCCTTTATAAATCTCTCCACTCCACACCAGTAGGTCCCAGAGTCTGACTTCATCAGGTTCTTGATGGTCACATAGAAGACTCCATCTCTGTTATCTTCTATACTGTATCTACCTTGAGATACATTCTTTCTCCCATTAGTTTGAACCAGAATGTCTTTACCATAACATGTCCCCTTGCAAAAGCGTTTGATGTTGGTCCCTGCCCACGTGTGAGAGCAGCCCACAGTGACATGTCCTCCCACCACCTCCTTCACATTAATGTCAGCTGACTCCACAACACACAGAGC
Organism: Coregonus clupeaformis; assembly: GCF_020615455.1. Lineage (NCBI taxonomy): Eukaryota > Metazoa > Chordata > Actinopteri > Salmoniformes > Salmonidae > Coregonus > Coregonus clupeaformis. The sequence continues at coordinate 4,172,365 of NC_059229.1, forward strand.
TGTCAAACAGAAACACACAGTACAGTCACAACTGATGACCTGTGAGATATACATTAACACTGCTCATCTTACTTTAACCCTGCATAAAACTTACTTTATCCCTGCACAAATCATACTTGAACCGTGCACATCTTCCTTTAACCCTGCATAATCTTACTTTAACCCTGCATAAACCAAGGTAAAAGACCAACATATCAAGCATTCTAAATTCAGTGCATTATCATAAGGTACATGTGAAAAACAAACTCAGAACTGTAAAACCTTATAGAGAAGTACATTTTTTATTCCTTCTGTACTATATAATCCAGACAGTAGTATAGAAACTGATACAGACAGACAGAGCTCACCTGAGAGAAGACAGCAGGAGACAACATGGAGTATCTTCATTCTGGACAGTTAATCCTCAATTACTATACCGTTGAAGTTACTTTACTATCACAGTTACTATACTGTTAAAGTTACTTTACTATACAACCAGCTAGCACAGGTCCACAACAGCTTCTCTGTCAGCTATTCGTTTGACAGCAGGGTGTTTCTGAAATTATCTGTCTTCCTTAGTTGAAGCTCCTCCCTCCTCTAACAACCCACCCCTCTCTCTCTCTCTCTCTCTCTCTCTCTCTCTCTCTCTCTCTCTCTCTCTCTCTCTCTCTCTCTCTCTCTCTCTCTCTCTCTCTCTCTCAATTCAATTCAATTCAATTCAATTCAATTCAAAGGGCTTTATTAGCATGGGAAACATGTTTCCATTGCGAAAGCAAGTGAAATAGATAATAAACAAAAGTGAAATAAACAGTATAAAATGCATGTCAGAGAGATTGAGATAGTGATGGTGGTGGTAGAGTGGGTGGACATTAGCTGATACATCCTCATTTCTCTGTAGTGACCTCAGCGTCTACAGGTCTATATGTCCTGCTGAGAGAAACTGGTTCAATCCGGCCGGATGTTAGACTTGTGTTAAAACTGTCAACTTCTCTTTTCTAAAGTTACCACGTTTGTTTCAGCAGAGGAGGAACACATTGTTGAGATGATAATATAGTTGAAGTATACATCAATATATTGTATTACTTTTTCTTACATTTCATTGATCCAAATACAGTCTTTGTAAATGATCAACTCAACAAATGAGTTTCTGAACAGAAGAAACATCCCTCCTCTACAACCAAACTCCCCCTTAATGAATGATGTCATCACATAACAGACAAGCAACTGAGATCTCAGTAAAATAATTTAAACAACCTCCACATCGCCCCCTACAGAATGTTATCGGTACTGATGAATAAATATATTCTAATCTCGACAACCAGCCGGTTCTTTCTCTCTCTATTGATGCTGGGGACGAGGTTACAGTTATTCTAATAAACTAGATGTTTCAACTCAGTCAATTCAATTTGATGACCTGTGAGATATACTTAAACCTGCTCAAATCTTACTTTAACCCCGCATAAATCTTACTTTAACCCTGCAGAAATTGTACTTTACCAAGCACAACTCTTACTTTAACCCTCTACAAATCATACTTTACCCGTGCACATCTTCCTTTAACCCTGCCTATCTTACTTTAACCCTGCATAAATCTTACTTTAACCTTCAACAAATTTTACTTTAGCCCTGCATAAATCGTACTTTAACCCTGCACAAATCTTACTTTACCCAGCACAAATCTTACTTTACCTCTACAAATCATACTTTACCCGTGCACATCGTCCTTTAACCCTGCCTATCTTACTTTAACCCTGCACAAACCAAGGTAAAATATATCAAATATATCAAACATTCTAAGTTCAGTGCATTATCATAAGATACATGTGAAAAACTAACTCAGAACTGTAGAACTTTCTGGCTCCTTATAGACAAACACATATCTTATTCCTTATGTACTATATTATCCAGACATCAGTATAGAAACTGATACAGACAGACAAACATGCAGACATACAGACAGATAGGCAGGCAGACAGGCAGACAGGCAGACAGACAGACAGAACTCACCTGACAGAAGACAGCAGGAGACAACATGGAGTATCTTCATTCTGGACAGTTAATCCTTAGTTGCTATACTGTTAAAGTTACTTTACTATCACAGTTAATAAACTGTTAAAGTTACTTTACTATCACAGTAATTATACTGTTAAAGTTACTTTACTATCACAGTTAATAAACTGTTAAAGTTACTTTACTATCACAGTTTCTGTACTTTTAAAGTTACTTGACTACACAACCAGCTAGCACAGTTCCACAACAGCTTGTTCCTGTTTCCTTCCTTGATTGAAAGCTCCTCCCTCCTCTAACATCCCCCCCCCTCTCTCCCTCTCTCCCTCTCTCTCTCTCTCTCTGTCTGTCTGTCTGTCTGTCTGTCTGTCTGTCTGTCTGTCTGTCTGTCTGTCTGTCTGTCTGTCTGTCTGTCTGTCTGTCTCTCTCTCTCTCTCTCTCTCTCTCTCTCTCTCTCTCTCTCTCTCTCTCTCTCTCTCTCTCTCTCTCTCTCTCTCTCTCTCTCTCTCTCTCTCTCTCTCTCTCTCTCTCTCTCTCTCTCTCTCTATCTCTCTCTCTGCATGGGACACATGTTTCCATTACCTAAGCAAGTGAAATAGATCATAAACAAAAGTGAAATAAACCATATAAAATGCATGTCAGAGAGATTGAGGTAGTGATGGTTAGTGTGGTGGGAGGGGGTGGACATTAGCTGACACATCCTAATTTCTCTGTAGTGACCTCAGTGTCTCCAGGTCTATATGTGCTGCAGAGTGAAACTGGTTCAAACCGGCCATATGTTGGACTTCTAAACCACAAGACAACTCAGCAAGCTGTGGTGACAAAGTGTTAAAACTGTCAACTTCTCTGTTCTAAAGTTACCACGTTTGTTTCAGCAGAGGAGGAACACATTGTTGAGATGATGACAATATAGTTAAAGTATACATCAATATATTGAATTACTTTTTTTCTGACATTTAATTGATCCAAATACAGTCTTTGTAAATGATCAACTCAACAGATGAGTTTCTGAACAGAAGAAACATCCCTCCTCTACAACCCAACTCCCCCTTAATGAATGATGTCATCACATAACAGACAAGCAACTGAGATCTCAGTAAACCAATAGAATGACCTCCACATCGCCCCCTACAGAATGTTATCCGTACTGATTAATCCATATACTCTAATCTCGACAACCAGCCGGTTCTTTCTCTCTCTATTCAGCCTGGGGACTAAGTTACAGTCATTCAAATAAACTAGATGTTTCAACTCAGTCAATTCAGGAAGTGAAGTGAAATTCCATTCATGGATTGAAAAGTCCACATAAAAAATGATGGTCATCAATGACAAATTGTATTGCGATTCATTGTCTGTATTGAAATGGAACTAAATTCAATTAAATTGAACCCCAGCTCTGGCAACACGAACACTGTTTCACAACCAGACGATCAGATTGGAGTCTGGCCCTGTGGAACACAAAACATACACTGTACATGCAAAAGTATGTGGACACCCCTTCAAATCAATGGATACAACTATTTCAGCCACACCTGTTGCTGACTGGTGTATAAAATATAGTACTCAGCCATGCAATCTCCATAGACAAACATTGCCATTAGAATGGCACTAGTGAAGAACTCAGTGACTTTCAACGTGGAACCGTCATAGGATGTGACCTTTCCAACAAGTCAGTTTGTCAAATCCCTGCCCTGCTAGAGCTGCCCCGGTCAACTGTAAGTGCTGTTATTGTAAAGTAGAAATGTTACTCCAACATCATACAATGACATTCTAGACGATTCTGTGCTTCCAATTTTGTGGCAACAGTTTGGGGAAGGCCCTTTCCTGTTTCAGCATGACAATGCCCCTGTGCAAAACGCAAGGTCCATACAGAACTGGTTTGTCGAGATCGGTGTGGAAGAACTTGACTGGCCTGCACAGAGCCCTGACCCCAACCTCATCGAACACCTTTGGGATGAATTGGAACACCGACTGTAAGCCAAGCCTAATTGCCTAACATCAGTGCTCTTGTGGCTGAATGGAAGCAAGTCCCCGCAGCAATGTTCCCACATCTAGTGGAAGGTCTTCCCAGAAGAGTGGGTGCTGTTATAGCAGCAAAGGGGGGACCAACTCCATATTAATGCCCATGATTTTGGAATGAGATGTTCGACGAGCAGGTGTCCACATACTTTAGATCATGCAGTGTATCATGAACAATGGTTGCAGAGTGTGTGTCTGTTGCCTGCGTTCATGTACATATATATATACATCCATATGAGGGTTACTCACTTGATGATTTCCTGTCTCTCCTCCATTGGTAGATCAACACCAACACAGTCAGACTCACACACACCATGATGACCACTGGGGTACCTAGTACTACAAATCCAAGATAATAACATTCCTCTCAGACCCTTCTCCTTCCTTCAGGTACTGTACCAGTTTCCTAATCACCTAGTCCTCCTACTGTACCAGTTTAATAACCACATAGTCCCCAAACTGTACTAGTTTCCTAACCACCTAGTCCTCCTACTGTACCAGTTTCCTAATCACCTAGTCCTCCTACCGTACCAGTTTCCTAACCACCTAGTCCTCCTACTGTACCAGTTCCCTATCCACCTAGTCCTCCTACTGTCCCAGTTTCCTAACCACCTAGTCCTCCTACTGTACCAGTTTCCTAACCACCTAGTCCCCCTACTGTACCAGTTTCCTAACCACCTAGTCCTCCTACTGTACCAGTTCCCTAACCACCTAGTCCTCCTACTGTCCCAGTTTCCTAACCACCTAGTCCTCCTACTGTACCAGTTTCCTAACCACCTAGTCCTCCTACTGTACCAGTTCCCTAACCACCTAGTCTTCCTACTGTACCAGTTTCCTAACCACCTAGTCATCCTACTGTACCAGTTTCCTAACCACCTAGTCCTCCTACAACTAGTGTACCAGTTTCCTCACCACCTAGTCCTCCTACTGTACCAGTTTCCTAACCACCTAGTCCTCCTACTGTACCAGTTTCCTCACCACCTAGTTCTTCTACAGCTTCCCCAGCTAGAATGATAAGAGTTGTATTGTGTTTCTACCTGTTCTGGGAGTTCCAGTGGTCACAAGAAGAGGAGCTAGGGAAGAGAAGACACAGGATGAATATACTAATGTGTGTTTATGTGTGTGTGTTTATTTGTGTGTGTTTATGTGTGTGTTTATGTGTGTGTTTATGTTTGTGTGTTTATGTGTGTGTGTGTGTGTTTGTGTGAGAGAGAGAGAGACATAGAGACAGAGAGACAGAGAGACAGAGACAGAGGAGAGAGAGAGAGAGAGAGAGAGAGAGAGAGAGAGAGAGAGAGAGAGAGAGAGAGAGAGAGAGAGAGAGAGAGAGAGAGAGAGAGAGAGAGAGAGAGAGAGAGAGAGAGAGAGAGAGAGAGAGACCTGCAGCCCATAATAACTGATATTTGCTGTCAGGAGGAAGGGTCTAGAGAAGTCAGATGTTTTTTATTTAGTTAAGAATGTACAATACTATATACAATTCAGAAAAAATTCACATCATAAAACCCCCCACAATAAAAAGATAACAGATTTATATTACACTTCACATTATAATAGTACAGGGTAATAATAATAATAATCAGAATCATCATCATCATCATCATCATTATCATTATAGTAATATTAATAACAATGGTAATAATAATAATTATAATAATCATCATTATAGTAACAACAACAACAACAAATAATAATAATAATCTATTGGGTGGGTGCGCTGTTTGCCGTTGTTATCGAGTACTGATGGTGAATGTCATCACTAAAACACGGCAAATGAGGAAGAATTATCAGACAGATCAAAAAAGGAAGAATTGTTTCTCAGACAGCTCCATGTGTCTCTGATGGTAATGGCTTTTGAAATATTTTTGAGCCTTTATTGAGCCTCGCTGTCGGTTTTGAGCAGGGCATTTGGAATTCGCCGCCGGCCTCCTAAATTGCAAATCAAGTGATACCTCCGCCTACACGGGCAAGAACCAGGCGTCTCATACTTTCAAGACATGCACACTCATTGTCACTGAGAGAACAGGAAGTAGCTAAGTGACTGTGTCAGTAAGGAAAAGGCTATAAGACTGTGACCTCATATCCTCTCCCTGTCAACAACCCATTTGAAGAAGTAGGAAACAAGACCTGCTACTGTCTGGGTGTGTGGAAGAGATGGAGAAGGAGAGGAGAGGAGATAGAGGAGAGAGAGAGAGAGAGAGAGTGCATGAGCAAAAACATAAAAAAGATCAGCTAAAAAGAGAGGTCAGTGCATATAGTTAACATATGTCCCTTTTGATTGGTAGACAGAGAGAGGAGAGAAGAGGAGAGAGAGAGAGAGAGGGGGGGGGGAGAGGAGAGAGAGAGAGATAAGAGGAGAGGAGAGGACAGAGAGAGAGAGAGAGAGAGAGAGAGAGAGAGAGAGAGAGAGAGAGAGAGAGAGAGAGAGAGAGACCATGAGCAAAACAATTAAAAAGATTAGCTAAAAAGAGAGGTCAGTGCATATAGTTAACATATGGCCCTTGTTATTGGTCGCCAGTGTGTGCATGGCCCTTGTGATTGGTTGTCAGTGACTCAGGTGTGTCTGGGTTTGCTGACTGTGGAGTAGATGGGAGGAGTCTCAGAGGAGCTGTGTGGATGATTGACAGTAGAGTAGGCGGGGCTTTGACCAAAGTTCACAGTAGCATAGTCACATGAGGAAGTGCCCTCTTTATCGATGGTGACTCTGGCTTCGTTAGGGCAGCTGCCCTCTTTAGTGATGGTGACTCTGGCTTCGTTGAGGCCGCTGGGGTTCTGGTGGAAGTTGATGCTGGCGTAGTGGGGGAGAGTCAGAGTGGCTTGTGGGTAAGTTGGCGGTGGTGTAGATGGTGGTGGGCGCAGCGTCTGGAGTCTGACTGTAGGGGGCGCTCCTTAATCTCCTCATAGTCACCGTCACCATGACAACCCTGAAGAGGAGGGAGGAGAGAAAAAGGGAGGAGGAAGAGGAGAGAATATCACAAACACACTCAATGACATCACTCAATGACATCACTCAATCACATAATATAAAACACACACTAAATGACATCACTCAACTCAACACATAAAACACACACTAATTGACATCACTCAATGACATCATTCAATCACATCACTCAGTCACTAAAACTAACAAATAAAATACACTGACCCCTTCATTGTTCCCTTTGTCTGGGCTCACTCTGTGTGTTGAAGAGACAGATCCTGTGGAACACAACACACATTACTCAGAGAGAGCGAGACAGAGAGAGAGAGAGAGAGAGAGAGAGAGAGAGAGAGAGACAGAGAGAGAGACAGAGAGAGAGAGAGAGAGACAGAGAGAGAGATAGAGAGAGAGAGAGAGACAGAGAGACAGAGAGAGAGAGAGAGAGAGAGAGAGAGAGAGAGAGAGAGGCACTTCCCCTATTTATCATCTGCTTCTCAACCAGGGACAAATGACAGGGATATTATTTTACATATACATTTTAGTCGATTATGCAAATGTTTTTTCGAAAAGGAGAACTTTCTCTCCTTTTATAACCCTGTGTGTGTGTGTTTGTGTGTGTGTGTGTGTGTGTGTGTGTGTGTTTCCCACCTGTGGCCTTGTTGTATTTCCATCTGTAGACTATGATCAGGCTGATCACCAGCAGCAACACTACCAGACTAACAGACACCATGATGACCACTGAGGTACCTGGAACACACACACACACACACACACACACACACACACACACACACACACACACACACACACACACACACACACACACACACACACACACACAGAACCGATTAGACAAACCTACTGTTACACTAACCTACCGTCATATCATAACACTACATACAGACATGTCTATCACTAACCTACCCTCATATCGTAACACTACATACAGACATGTCTACCACTAACCTACCCTCATATCATAACACTACATACAGACATGTCTACCACTAACCTACCCTCATATCATAACACTACATACAGACATGTCTACCACTAACCTACCCTCATATCATAACACTACATACAGACATATCTACCACTAACCTACCCTCATATCATAACACTACATACAGACATGTCTACCACTAACCTACCCTCATATCATAACACTACATACAGACATGTCTACCACTAACCTACCCTCATATCATAACACTACATACAGACATGTCTACCACTAACCTACCCTCATATCATAACATTACATACAGACATGTCTACCACTAACCTACCCTCATATCATAACACTACATACAGACATGTCTAACACTAACCTACCCTCATATCAAAACACTTCTGTCCCATTCCTCTTTGCAGATCTTCTCCAAGTCATTAAGGCTTCGAGGCTGACGTTTGGCAACTCGAACCTTCAGCTCCCTCCACAGATTTTCTATGGGATTAAGGTCTGGAGACTGGCTAGTTCACTCCAGGACCTTAAAGTGCTTCTTCTTGAACCAATCCTTTATTGCCTTGGCCGTGTGTTTTGGGTCATTGTCATGCTGGAATACCCATCCACGACCCATTTTCAATGCCCTGGCTGAGGGAAGGAGGTTCTCACCCAAGATTTGACGGTACATGGCTCCATCCATCGTCCCTTTGATGCGGTGAAGTTGTCCTGTCCCCTTTGCAGAAAAACACCCCCAAAGCATAATGTTTTCACCTCCATGTTTGACTGTGGGGATGGTGTTCTTGGGGTCATAGGCAGCATTCCTCCTCCTCCAAACACGGCGAGTTGAGTTGATGCCAAAGAGCTCCATTTTGGTCTCATCTGACCACAACACTTTCACCCAGTTCTCCTCTGAATCATTCAGATGTTCATTAGCAAACTTCCGACGGGCCTGTATATGTGCTTTCTTGAGCAGGGGGACCTTGCGGGTGCTGCAGGATTTCAGTCCTTCACGGCGTAGTGTGTTACCAATTGTTTTCTTGGTGACTATGGTCCCAGCTGCCTTGAGATCATTGACAAGATCCTTCCGTGTAGTTCTGGGCTGATTCCTCACCGTTCTCATGATCATTGCATTTCCACAAGGTGAGATCTTGCATGGAGCCACAGGCCGAGGGAGATTGACAGTTATTTTGTGTTTCTTCCATTTGCGAATAATCACACCAACGGTTGTCACTATCTCACCAAGCTGCTTGGCAATGGTCTTGTAGCCCATTCCAGCCTTGTGTAGGTCTACAATCTTGTCAATGACATCCTTGGAGAGCTCTTTGGTCTTGGCCATTGTGGAGAGTTTGGAATCTGATTGATTGATTGCTTCTGTGGACAGGTGTCTTTTATACTGGTAACAAACTGAGATTAGGAGCACTCCCTTTAAGAGTGTGCTCTTAATCTCAGCTTGTTACCTGTATAAAAGACAACTGGGAGCCAGAAATCTTTCTGATTGAGAGGGGGTCAAATACTTATTTCCCTCATTAAAAGGCAAATCAATTTATAACATTTTTGACATGCGTTTTTCTGGATTGTTTTGTTGTTATTCTGTCTCTCACTGTTCAAATAAATCTACCATTAAAATTATAGACTAATCATTTCTTTGTCAGTGGGCAAACGTACAAAATCAGCAGGGGATCAAATACTTTTTTCCCTCACTATATATATATATATAAAGAAATGATGGAAGTTACAATCTATCTGCAATAATAAGCTGATCTACCCCCCAAAAAAAAATCAAAAAAAATCCCCAATCTTCCAGATTTTCCAGAAATTACCAGATTTACTCAACCCTATGCTTTACAGGCTATAGATATCAGACTGATTGATCGTTACCAGGGTCATCTGGTGGGTTGGTCGGTAGACTAGTGGATAGGTCAGTTAATAAAGTAAAGTAAGGTAGGTTGGAAGATTGGTCAGTTGTTTGGTCGTCAGTTGGTTGGTAGGGTCTGTCAGGTGACAGACAGACAGACAGACCGACAGACAAAACACAGTCAGACAGACAAAAACAGAGAGAGAGAGAGAGAGAGAGAGAGAGAGAGAGAGAGAGAGAGAGAGAGAGAGAGAGAGAGAGAGAGAGAAAAACAACTATTTGAGAGAGGGGGTAGTGAGAGAGAGGAGAGAGAGAGCAGTGAGAGAGAGAGATATATTTTTCCAATGCTTGAACAGATACAATTGATTTCCTCCAGCGTTACAAGCATTTCATATCACAACATATTAGTTGTAATGTCTGAGATGAGAGATTCATCATACCTGTTCTTGATGAAGAGTGACCACCGATGTCTTCAGATGGCAGAAAGGTTGTGGAGATGTTTGGAGATGTTGCAGAGAGGTTTGGGAGGGTTGTGGAGAGGTTTGGGAGGGTTGTGGAGAGGTTTGGGACGGTTGTGGGGAGGTTTGGGGATGTTGCAGAGAGGTTTGGGAGGGTTGTGGAGACATGGGATCTGGGGGTGACAGCTGTAGTAGCTGTATTGAAAGACAAAGAACAGGTATCCACAAATACAGTCACCATTTTGCTTTTCTCTCACTGGAAATATGACATGAAGCCTATAAACAAGCAATAAACTGGGAATTTGAAAAGGCTAATGTGATTGTGTTCACTTACCATCTGTAACTATGAGATGCACCTCTTGGAATGAGTCTAGTCCATATCTCTCCACTCCACACCAGTAGGTCCCAGAGTCTGACTTCCTCAGGTTCTTGATGGTCACATAGAACACTCCATTTCTTAAGTCTTCTATGGTGTATCTCTTTTTCTCATTATAATGTTTGCTGCCCTTAGTTTGAACAAGTAAATCTCCCTGGTTACATTTTCTTTTGCAGAAATATTTTACATTGTCACCTGGCCATTTGTGAGAGCATTTGATTTTGACTTGTCCTCCTACCACTTCCTTCACATTAACGACAGCTGACTCCACGACACACAGAGCTGTCAGACAGAAGAACAGTACAGTCACAAATTATGACCTGGGAATATACTTTAACCCTGCTCAACTCTTACTTAAGCCCTGCTCACATTTTACTTGAACCCTGCTCAAATTGTACTTTAACACTGCACACATCTTACTTTAACCCTCTACAAATCTAACTTTAACACTGCATAAATCTGACTTTAACCCTGCACAAACCCAGGTAAAAGACTCACCTGAGAGGAGACAGTAGGAGACAACATGGAGTATCTTCATTCTAGACAGTTACTCCTCAGTTTCTATACTGTTAAAGTTACTTTTACTATACTACCAGCTAGCACAGGTCCACAACAGCTTGTCTGTCAGCTATTCGTTTGACAGCAGGGTGTTTCTGAAATGATATGTCTTCCCTTAATTGAAAGCTCCTCCCTCCTCTGACAACCCACCCCTTGTCTGCAGGTCTATATGTGCTGCAGAGTGAAACTGGTTCAATCCGGCTGGAGGTTAGACTTCTAAACCACAAGACAACTCAGCTAGCTGTGGTGACTAAGTGTTAAAACTGTCAACTTCTCTGTTCTAAAGTTACCATGTTTGTTCCAGCAGAGGAGGGACACATTGTTGAGATGATGACAATATAGTTAAAGTATACATCAATATATTTTATTACATTTCTATGACATTTCATTGATCCAAATACAGTCTTTGTAAATGATCAACTCAACAGATGAGTTTCTGAACAGAAGAAACACTCTCCTCTACAACCAAACTCCCCCTTAATGAATGATGTCATCACATAACAGACAATCAAATGAGATCCCAGTAAACCAATAGAATGACCTCCACATCGCCCCCTACAGAATGTTATCAGTACTGATTAATAAATATCCTATAATCTCGACAACCAGACGGTTATTTCTCTCTCTATTGATCCTGGGTATGAGGTTACAGTTATTCTAATGAACTATATGTTTCAACTAGGTCAATTCAGGAAGTGAAGTGAAATTCTATTCATGGATTGAAAAGTCTACATGGAAAATGATGGTCATCAATGATAAATTGAATTGTGATTATTTTTATGAATTGAATGGAATTCAATTCAATTCAATTCAATTGGAACCCAGCTCTGGTAACAATAACACTTGTGGATCAAAACCAGACGATCAGGCAACCTCTTCTCTTCAGAATACAGAGCATAGAATTACATATTAGAACTTAATTACACATTCAAATGTAATTACATGTTAGTTAGATTTTAATAGGATTTCTGTGCTACAGAGTCTATCCGGAGTCAGTAGTTGTGACATTGTTGAGGTTCGAGTGCTTAAAAGTCTGATTGGTAGTGGGCGGTGTCATGAGCAATGCATTCTGGGTCAGCGTTAGACACGGCTGAGGGGCCACTGCATTGTGGGTGGAAGTTATATTTTCTTCTTCCTCACCATCTTCCTCATCATCAACCTTTGAGACCTGGAGAATCATGACTTTTACCATTAGGAGAAGACAGAAACACACGCGTGCGCATATGCCATAAATGAACCGTTGAACGTGTGAATGTCCTGACAAGGTAGGAAAACAACAAAAACCTGAAAAGTCAGGAAATGTGTCATTTTTTGAATTTGTTAAAATTATATTTTAGGTTTAAGGGTTAGGGTTCGGGTTCGGGTTAGGGTTAGGTGTTAGGTGTTATATGTTTACGGTTAGGGTTAGGGTTAGGGAAAATATGATTTTGAATGGAAATACATTTGTAGTCCAGAAAATTCACAAAAACAAAGCTTTGTGTGTGTGTCCTGTAAATACCTGTTAGGAGGGACTGTGAATGAAGACCTCTCTCCTCTGTTGACTGCTGTTTTGGTAGTACTGCTGTTGGTGATAGACTGGGCTACTGGATGATGTTGACAGCATGGTGTAGAGTGATGAGGAGGAAGTAAGGGGTTCAGGAGTAACTGCTAGGAGAGATCAGAGAATAGAGGAGAGGAGAGGAGAGGAGAGGAGAGGAGAGGAGAGGAGAGGAGAGAGAGAGAGAGAGAGAGAGAGAGAGAGAGAGAGAGAGAGAGAGAGAGAGAGAGAGAGAGAGAGAGAGACCATGAGCAAAATAATAAAAAAGATTAGCTAAAAAAAGAGGTCAGTGCATATAGTTAACATATGTACCTTCTGATTGGTACCCAGTGTGTTTATGGCCGTTGTGATTTGTCGCCATAGGGTGTATGGCCCTTGTGATTGGTTGCCAGTGACTCAGGTGTCTCTGGGGCAAAAGTCCGTCCTCTGTCCTCTCTCCTCCGTCCTCTCTCCTCCGTCCTCTCTCCTCCGTGACCCATTAACCAATAAGTGGCCGGGGAGTGTGTCAATTTGTTAGTAGGCAAACAGAAGGTGGTCCCCCCCTCCTCCTTTTGGAGAATAAACACAAGTGTATCTTGCTACGGAAAAGTTTTGATATCTGCCACACCCCTTTTGAATCAGCTGTTGTATTGTCGGAGGAGAAAACATGCACACATTGAAAAACGATATGCTACTTAGCCTTTTATCTATAAAATGTCTTGCACAACTAGCTTAATTCGTTTTTTTTCACTTTACACATTTATTTGGGGATCCACCTATCAGGAAAAGGTCATTTGAAATGTAATGCCTGTCCGCTCCTTTGCCATTTTTCAAAAGGAGGTGAGAGAGGACACAGAAGTAGAGCATATCTAATTGAGAAAAGGCCTGGGGTTGCCAGTGTGTGTATGTCTCTTTTGATTGGTTGCCAGTGTGTGTATGTCTCTTGTGATTGGACACCAGTGACTCAGGTGTGTCTGGGTTTGCTGACTGTGGAGTTGATGGGAGGAGCCTCAGAGGAGCTGTGTGGATGATTGACAGTAGAGTAGGCGGGGCTTTAACCAAAGTTCACAGTAGCATAGTCACATGATGAAGTGCCCTCTTTATCGATGGTGACTCTGGCTTTGTTGGGGCCGCTGGGGTTCTGGTGGAAGTTGACGCTGGTGTAGTGGGGAGAGTCAGAGTGGCTTATGGGTAAGTTGGCGGTGGTGTAGATGGTGGTGGGTGCAGCGTCTGAGTCTGACTGTAGGGGGCGCTCCTTTATCTCCTCATAGTCACCGTCACCATGACAACCCTGAAGAGGAGGCAGGAGAGAAAAAGGGAGGAGGAAGAGGAGAGAATATCACAAACACACTCAATGACATCACTCAATGACATCACTCAACACAACACATAAAACACACACTAATTGACATCACTCAATGACATCATTCAATCACATCACTCAGTCACTAAAACTAACAAATAAAATACACTGACCCCTTCGTTGTTCCCTTTGTCTGGGCTCACTCTGTGTGTTGAATAGACAGATCCTGTGGAACACAACACACATTACTCAGAGAGAGAGAGAGAGAGAGAGAGAGAGAGAGAGAGAGAGAGACAGAGGCACTTCCCCTATTTATCCTCTGCTTCTCAACCAGGGACAAATGATGACAGGGATATTATTGTACATTTACATTTTAGTCGATTATGCAAAAGTTTTTTTTTTTTTATTGAACGGAAAGATTTCGAAAAAGGAGAACCTTCTCTCCTTTTGTAACCCTGTGTGTGTGTGTGTGTGTGAGTGTGTGTGTGTGTGTGTGTCTCTCACCTGTGGCCTTGTTGTATTTCCATCTGTAGACTATGATCAGGCTGATCACCAGCAGCAACACTACCAGACTAACAGACACCATGATGACCACTGAGGTACCTGGAACACACACACACACACACACACACACACACACACACACACACACACACACACACACACTTTTACAGAACCGATTAGACAAACCTACTGTTACACTAACCTACCCTCATATCATAACACTACATACAGACATGTCTACCACTAACCTACCCTCATATCATAACACTACATACAGACATGTCTACCACTAACCTACCCTCATATCATAACACTACATACAGACATGTCTACCACTAACCAAAGTGAGACTCAGACATTTTTATTTCTAAACGTTTATTTACCATATCTGTTGAGTGATGTTGGTGATGATGATGATGGTGATGATGATTGGGATGATGACGGTGATGATGGTGACGATGATGATGATGGTGAGATGAAGGTGGTTGTGGGTGGGGCTGGAGATGCTGTAGCTGGTGTTGTTCTTTTTGTTGTTGTTGTGGCTGAAAACAATTGAATCAAGTGGGGAAATGTTTTAGCAGATTGAGGAGAGGGAGAGATGGAGAGATGAGGAGGGAGAGAGAGATTGATGGAGAGGGAGAAAGAGAGTGATAGAGAGAAAGAGAGATATATAGAGAAAGATATAGAGAAAGAGAGAGATAGAGAGAAAGAGAGAGTGCATGATATATATTGTTATATATTTCCTCTCTAGACAGACAGATGTAAAGATGGTGGTTTCTCTTGTTCCTGTTGAAGTGTGTTAGTTCTACTTTAGCTCACCATATCTCTCTATCTCTCTTACATGTATCACTCTGTCCATCTCTCTCTCACTCTCTCCCACCATATATTTCTTCATAACTCCCTCTCTCCATGTCTCCCCTCTCTCTCTCTGTCTCTCTCTCTCTCTCTCTCTCTCTCTCTCTCTCTCTCTCTCTCTCTCTCTCTCTCTCTCTCTCTCTCTCTCTCTCTCTCTCTCTCTCTCTCTCTCTCTCTCTCTCTCTCTCTCTCTCTCTCTCAATTCAATTCAATTCAAGGGGCTTTATTGGAATGAGAAACATATGTTTATAATGCCAAAGGAAGTTAAATGAATAAACAAAAGTGAAATAAACAATAAGAAGTGAACAGTAAATATTACACTCACACAAGTTCCAAAATAATAAAGACATTTCAAATGTCATATCATGTCTATACAGTGGCTTGCGAAAGTATTCACGCCCCTTGGCATTATTCCTATTTTGTTGTCTTACAACCTGGAATTAAAATGGATTTTTTGGGGGGGTTTGTATCATTTCATTTACACGACATGCCTACCACTTTGAATATGCATATTTTTTTTGTGTGAAACAAACAACAAATAAGACAAAAAAACAGAAAACTTGAGTTAGCATAACTATTCACTCCCCCAAAGTTAATACTTTGTAGAGCCACCTTTTGCAGCAATTACAGCTGCAAGTCTCTTGGGGTATGTCTCTATAAGCTTGACACATCTAGCCACTGGGATTTTTGCCCATTCTTCAAGGCAAAACTAATCAAGCTCCTTCAAGTTGACCTTTAAGTCATACCACAGATTCTCAATTGGATTGAGGTCTATGCTTTGACTAGGCCATTCCAAGACATTTAAATGTTTCTCCTTAAACCACTCGAGTGTTGCTTTAGCCGTATGCTTAGGGTCATTGTCCTGCTGGAAGGTGAACGTCCGTCCCAAGTCAAATCTCTGGAAGACTGAAACAGGTTTCCCTCAAGAATTTCCCTGTATATAGCGCCATCCATCATTCCTTCAATTCTGACCAGTTTCCCAGTCCTTGCCAATGAAAAACATCCCCACAGCATGATGCTGCCACCACCATGCTTCATATATATTCATATATATACTGAGATCATGTGACACTTAGATTGCACACAGGTGGTATTTATTTAACTAATTATGTGACTTCTGAAGGTAATTGGTTGCACCAGATCTTATTTAGGGGCTTCATAGCAAAGGGGTTGAATACATATGCACGCACCACTTTTCCGTTATTTATTTGTTAGAATTTTTTGAAACAAGTAAAATCCAAATAAAAATCAATTTAAATTACAGGTTGTAATGCAACAAAATAGGAAAAACGCCAAGGGGGATGAATATTTTTGCAAGGCACTGTAGCGATGTGCAAATAGTTAAAGTACAAAAGTGAAAATAAATATGGGTTGTATTTACAATGGTGTTTGTTTTCTCTGTCTCTCTGTCTCTCTCTCTCTCTCTCTCTCTCTCTCTCTCTCTCTCTCTCTCTCCTTGTCTTCCTCTCACATGACAACTGCAAGTTTCATGATGCCATTCAGTTTGAAACCTGGGGTTTTATATCTTGAACTCATGACTGCTTAGTGATACTCAGACCGATATAGAAACACAAAGACATTACAGAGGAAGTTACAGTGTTCTGGTCCAGTGGCTTTTCACACCACTACAAACACACAGACACACCCAGCCTCCACTAACACACTCACTGCCTGCTGTCAACCACTGAACAACTACTACTGATAAGATGTTTAGTTCAATGCTACATTTCAATGAACTGGTTTTTGACAATTAGATAATAACACCATATTTCCCAATGTTCTAGAAGTGATGCTATTTTATGGCTTTTTATTATTTTTACTGTCAGACATGACACATGTACTGTAGGTGTACAGCATGGAAAGCAGAGGAGGCTGGTGGGAGGAGATATACTGTAGTTTGACGGGCTCATTGTCATGGCTGCAATGGAATACATTGAACGGTATCGAATACATCAAACACATGGTTTCCATGTATTGATAGCATTCCATCCATACCATTCCAGCCATTACAATGAGCCTGTCCTCCTATATATCCTCCAACCAGTCACCACTGATGTAAAGAGTTGATCCACTGACCCACAGAGAGGTGAAGTCTAGTGTAGTCTGCAGGTCTCCACCTTCTATCAGATCCAAGTCTTGTTTATACTCACTTATAACACGTAGCTTCACCTGTGTTATCAGTGCAATGTAACGGTCTTCTGTCCTGCTGGTTTCTACTCCACACCAGTAGGTCCCAGTATCATCTTCAGTCAGGTCACTGATGGTCACTGAGTAGGATTTCACTCTGCTGTTTACAGACAGAGAGAAACGCCCATCTTTTGCAGTTGAGAATCCTGTTTGGTAATAGTTAGCTGATATCTTGTATTTACAGTCCCTGTCTTCTTTGCAGAAATACTTGATGCTGTACTCGCGGCCCTCTGGATAGTTGCAGCTGATGGTAGCTTCTCCTCCCAGATATGCCGTCTCCGTGACTGACTTCTCACAGCAGTCATCTGTCAATAGGAACACACATCACAACCTTAGTCTAATACTAGAGTGACTTCCTTTACTAGTGATATTGAACATGCAATAACATCGAGCTAAATTCATTTTATAAAGTTAAAGCAAAAGTGACTCACCTTCCTCTACTTTCAGCTCTACATCAGTGTAACTGTCCCTTGCAGTAGGTTTGTCCACTCCACACCTGTAGGTCCCTTCATCTTGTTTAGTCAGTTGTCTGATGATCACCTTGAAGTAGTTTCCTTCAGTGTTGTCATACAGAGAGAATCTACCACTGTGCTGCCAGCTGTTCTTCAATCCAGTTATGATTTTATCCTTGCTGTTACCATCACTGAAAGATGTTTGATTGTCGTCATGCTGATGTGAATATTTACAGTTGATGATGACAGTTCCTCCAGAGTATCCTGTCACTTTGAAGGAGCTCAAACAACCTGTCAATCAGAGAAGATAAAAATATTTTATATTCCTCTTGGTTTAGTGATTTGTAATACTAATGTACTGATGGTTAGAATTCCTACACCAGTGGCAGAAAATACATTTTATATTCCTCATATTCACATACACACACACACACACACACACACACACACACACACACACACACACACACACACACACACACACACACACACACACACACACACACACACACACACACACACACACACACACACACACACACACACACACACACACACACACACACACACACAAACACACCGTAGTGTTTCCTTATCTGTAGTAGCAGCCATTATAAGAAGACTAACTGGATGTTATTACATTGTTATAGAGAGTTATTACAAGCTTATTACCTGTCATGAAGGAGAGGAGGATGACTATCAGCAGGATCCTCATCTTGTTGTTTTCTCTCCAGGTTGGTCCAGGTGTCTATAGGTCCTGATATAATGTTGTGTTCTCTCCAGGTTGGTCCAGGTGTCTATAGGTCCTGATATAATGTTGTGTTCTCTCCAGGTTGGTCCAGGTGTCTATAGGACCTGATATAATGTTGTGTTCTCTCCAGGTTGGTCCAGGTGTCTGTTGGTCCTGATATAATGTTGTGTGTCCAAGTGCACAACTCTCTCTGTTCTCTTTCCACTTAAAGTAACCTAAAAACAAACTTCATGTACGTTATGTACTCTCTCTCTCTCTCTCTGCCCCTCCCTCTCTCTCACTCACTCCTTGCACTCGTACAACTATGTACTTCCCTATTTCTGCATCTCTTTCTCTCTCTCTTTCTCTCTCTCTCTCTCTACTAGTTCAAACCCTCCTACCACATGTTATTTCTGACAGCCCCTCCCTCTTCCTCCTTAACCAATCATATCTCTGTTCCTACATCACACAGTAGAGAGTGAGAGTGAGAGAGAGAGAGAGAGAGAGAGAGAGATAAAATAAATAAAGATGGAGGGTGAGAGAGAGAGAAAGGGAGTGTGAGAAAGAGATCAGTGAGACAAAAAGAGGGAGAGAGAGGCCTCTATGGATCAAAGCACAGAAACACATTCATACACTCTCATGCAGACTGGAGGCTGTCTGCAGAGGAGAGAGACAGAGTTATTCTGCCACTGGAGGGCGATCTCCCCCATCTCTCCCTCCATCTCTCCCTCCATCTCTCCCTCCATCTCTTCCTCCATCTCTCCCTCCATCTCTCCCTCCATCTACCCTCAATCTCTCCCTCCATCTATCCCTCCATCTCAGCTCTGTGTGTCTAGTGACAGTGGTACATGCTGATGAGACAGGTACTGAGTTTACTGACAGCACCAGTGGAGGCTGGTGAGGGGAGGACGACTTATAGTAATGTCTAGAATGGAATGTATCAAACACATTGAAATATATTGGTGCTTTATTGATAAATACACATAGGCTCATTTCCCAGTCAAGTGGAGTAAAAAACACTGAATAAGCAAAGCTTTCTAAAAGTGATAAACTGTCTCTTTTTGTTCAAGCCAGTGTTACATTCACAGTAGAAAAATGATTGAATGAATGAACGGACGTACAGACGGAACGGCCGAAAAACAAACAAAATAATGAACGAACGAACAGATGATTGAACTAACGAACAAACAAATAAATCAATAAATGAATATACAAACAAATAAACAAATTCAAAATATTATTATTTTTGAATAAAAATATGAATGAATGAAAGAACAAACAAATTAGAGACAGGCTGGATCTCTGGGGAAGTTGGCAGTAGCATAGTGGAGACAGGCTGGATCTCTGGGGAAGTTGACAGTAGCATAGTGGAGACAGGCTGGATCTCTGGGGAAGTTGACAGTAGCATAGTGGAGACAGGCTGGATCTCTGGGGAAGTTGACAGTAGCATAGTGGAGACGGGCTGGATCTCTGGGAAAGTTGATAGGTGCATAGTGGAGACAGGCTGGATCTCTGGGGAAGTTGATAGGTGCATAGTGGAGACAGGCTGGATCTCTGGGGAAGTTGACAGTAGCATAGTGGAGACAGGCTAGATCTCTGAGGAAGTTGCTAGGTGCATAGTGGAGACAGGCTGGATCTCTGGGGAAGTTGACAGTAGCATTGGTCACACTGTCTTGAACCTATGTTACGGACCAACGTTGGAGGAGATGTCATCTGGACTAGGATTGGTTGCCGTGGCATAGATGGTGGTGATGTCACAGGCTGTATCTGGGTTCTGATTGGTTGCTGTGGCGTTGATTGGGTTAGTGATGGTTCCTATGTCTGGATCTTGGTTGTCTGTCATGGAGTCAGGAACCAACGGTCTGGCAGAGTGTTTGGCTGCTGAAGAGGAAAACAAACAGATTTTATTTATAAAAGCTATATTTATTTTCTGACATGTTTATGAAAAAGAATAATAATGATTGCGTGTGATAACTACTGTACCTGTTGGTCTCCTGTCTCTGTCTCTCCTCTGTCTAAAGAACATGAACAGCAGCAGACCCAGCAGTAGTAGAACAACACCCAGACCAACACCAGAGAACATCACATCACCTAGAACACCCAGACCAACACCAGAGAACATCACATCACCTAGAACACCCAGACCAACACCAGAGAACATCACATCACCTAGAACACCCAGACCAACACCAGAGAACATCACATCACCTAGAATACCCAGACCAACACCAGAGAACATCAGATCACCTAGAACACCCAGAGACAGTACACAGGCATAATGTTCCAGTGATGCTACATTTAGCTAGTCTCTACTGTACTGTACTTCTGTGTTTCTTCATTTCAGAGGGAGGGAGGAGGGAAGACAACATTAGACAGAGAAACAGGTGGGTGTTGAGGAGAGCAGAAATAAAGATGAAATGTCAATGATGAGATATCAATAGGAAGAGCCAGATTACTCAATCTAATACCAAGTATCAGGCTGTAATGAATACTCGGACAGAGTGGTAAGATCCAATCGCAGAATAGCGATGTTTTATTAAAGTACAGACAAGGGAATAGCTTAATCGTGGTCGGGCGAGCTGTGGTCAAAACCGGGCAAGGCAGAGACAGGCAGAGGTACCAAGGGAGCGGGCGTAGTCGTAGTCGAGGGCACAGGCACAGGATCAGAGTACGGTAATCACTAGGATAGACAAGCAGAGGATTAAGCAATTCGGGGAGTCAAACAACGAAGCACAGGTCGGATACACTGGTAATCAAAAACAACAAACTCTCTCTCTCTCTCTGAACAAAACGCTTAGCAAGTCACAATGGAACAATACCTCGCACCAACTGAACTTCTGAGCACACCTTATATCCTCCTCTAACTACTGACAGGTGTGCTCAGAACTCAGGGAGTGTCAGACTCTGTCTAGACCCAGCCAAACCCTGATCCCTTATAGTATCCCCCTCCCCAGGGCCGGCTCCTGACGGCCTTCTACCTCTATCGGGTGGTCTTCCTCTGGGTCGGGGTCCTGGATGATCTGGGTGTTCAGCGTGGAAAGTGGCCTTGAGAGCGGGATCTAGTATGTCCTTAGCAGGGATCCAGGACCGTTCCTCAGGTCCATATCCCTCCCAGTCCACGAGATATTCGATGCCCCCTCGTCTCCGTCTTGACTCCAGTATCTCGTGGACTGTATAGGTGGTGTCCTGTTCATCCTCCAAAGGTGGTGTAGTAGGTTGTTGAGCGATTGGGGGGTACATCGGGCTATAGTGGACAGGTTTCAACAGGGAGACGTGGAACGTAGGGGTTATCCTGTAGTGTCGAGGGAGTAACAGACGGTAGGTGACAGGGTTAATACGTCTCAGTACCTTGAAAGGCCCGATGTACCTGGGTTGGAGCTTCTTGCAGCTCCGTCGGAACCGCAGGTCCCGGGTAGACAGCCACACTCGTTGCCCGGGTTGATAAGTGGGAGTAGGTCTCCGGCGTCGGTCGGCGTAGGTCTTTTGCTGTTGTGAGGCCTGACTGAGATGTTGATGGGCCGTCTCCCAGACCTGCGCACTCCGACGGAACCACTCGTCCACAGCCGGTACCATCCCTGGTGCGGTATCCCACGGGAACAGGGGTGGTTGATACCCTAGAACACACTGGAAGGGCGTTAGACGTAGGGAGGTGTGAATGAGGGAGTTCTGAGCATACTCTACCCAAGGAAGGAATCGGCTCCACTCTTGCGGCTGTCGCGAACATTGTTGCCGTAGATATTTACCAATTTCTTGGTTGAGCCGTTCTGTCTGCCCATTGGCCTGGGGATGATATCCGGAGGTTAGGCTCACCGAGATGCCCAAGCGTTCGCAGAAGGCTTTCCATACCCGGGATACAAACTGGGGTCCTCGGTCGGACACAATGTCCTCCGGAACACCAAACTGCCGGAACACCTGGTTAAACATAGTCTCAGCCATCTGAGTGGCGTTAGGCAAACGGGTCATGGGTACTAACCGGCACATCTTGGAGAATCGATCGATGACCACGAGAATTACAGTATGGCCCTCTGATACTGGTAGATCTGTAACAAAGTCCATAGCAATATGCGACCAGGGTCGTTGAGGAGTTGGCAATGGCATCAGCTCACTAACTCCTGAGTGGCGCAGTGGTCTAAGGCACTGCATCGCAGTGCTAACTGTGTCACTAGAGATCCTGGTTCGAATCCAGGCTCTGTCGCAGCCGGCCGCGACCGGGAGACTAATGGGCGGCGCACAATTGGCCCAGCGTCGTCTAGGGTAGGGGAGGGAATGGCCGGCAGGGATGTAGCTCAGTTGATAGAGCATGGCGTTTGCAACGCCAGGGTTGTGGGTTCGATTCCCACGGGGGGCCAGTATAAAAAAAATATATGTAATCACTAACTGTAAGTCGCTCTGGATAAGAGCGTCTGCTAAATGACTAAAATGTAAAATGTAAATGTACCCTCCGGTAGTGCACGAGGCGCCTTGGATTGAGCACATACTGGGCAGGATAAGACATAGTCTCTGACGTCATCTGTTAGGGAATCCCACCAGTATTTTCGGCTGATGAGTCGTGCAGTTCGAGTGATTCCGGGATGACCAGATCCCAGCGACGTGTGACACCATTCCAACAGTTGAGGTCGAAGCGGAGCTGGTACAAACACCTTTGACACCGGGGTTTCTGGAGGGGCTGGTTCCGCTTGTAGGCTCTCCTGAATAGTGTCATCGATAGCCCACCTCACAGGACCAGCACGACAACTCATGGGGAGGATAGGTTCTGGTTCCACGGGTCTTTCCGCGCGCTCGAACCGTCGGGAAAGCGCGTCCGCCTTGCCATTCTTGGACCCGGGGATATAAGAGACCGTGAATCGGAAACGGTTGAAGAATAAAGACCACCTTGCCTGTCGGGAGTTCAGTCGTTTAGCACTGTGAAGATACTCCAGGTTGCGGTGGTCCGTGAGCACTTGGAACGGATGATCTGCTCCCTCCAGCCAATGTCTCCACTCCTCCAGTGCTAACTTCACCGCCAGTAATTCACGATTTCCCACGTCGTAGTTCTGCTCGGCCGAATTCAGTTTCTTCGAAAAAAAAAGCACAGGGTCGTGATTTAGGCGGCTCACCTTGGCGCTGGGATAGCACGGCTCCAACTCCAACCTCCGAGGCATCCACCTCCACGATAAACGGCAAGGTAGGATCCGGCTGACATAAAATGGGAGCGGTGGTAAAGCGTTGTTTCAACGTCTCAAAAGCACCTACTGCCTCCTCCGTCCAGTTCAGACCGCGACCCTTGTAGCTGGTCATCGCCGACAGGGGAGCTGCGGTTGTGCTGAAATTACGCACAAACCGTCTATAGTAATTGGCAAACCCTAAGAATCTCTGGAGCTCTTTCACCGTCTG
Organism: Coregonus clupeaformis; assembly: GCF_020615455.1. Classification (NCBI taxonomy): domain Eukaryota; kingdom Metazoa; phylum Chordata; class Actinopteri; order Salmoniformes; family Salmonidae; genus Coregonus; species Coregonus clupeaformis. Next base: position 4,196,406 of record NC_059229.1, read on the forward strand.
GGGTTGAGGCCAGTCTCGTACCGCTTGCACCTTGGATTCATCCAGTTTTACCCCGTCGGGAGTGAGTATGGCCCCCAGGAAGGAAATCGTAGTGACATGGAATTCACTCTTTTCTGCCTTCACGAACAGAGTGTGTTGGCGGAGTCGGTCCAGAACCTGTCGTACATGGGACACATGTTCACTCAGAGTGTTAGAGTAGATTAGAATGTCATCAATGTACACTATAACAAAGCGATCAATCAAGTCCCTGAAAATGTCATTCATGAACGCCTGGAACACTGAGGGCGCGTTGGTAAGTCCATAGGGCATGACACAATATTCATAATGTCCTCGATGTGTGATGAAGGCGGTCTTCCATTCATCCCCTTCTCTAATGCGCACCAGATTGTACGCACTCCTGAGGTCCAGTTTACTGTAGATTGAGGCATGCCCCACCTGCTCGAGGGCTGCTGGAATCAAAGGAAGAGGGTAACGATTTTTAATGGTGATATCTTTCAAACCTCGATAGTCTATACAAGGACGCAGTCCGCCATCCTTTTTCTTAACGAAGAAAAAAATGGATGCGGCGGGAGACGTAGATGGGCGAATGGCCCCTTGCTGTAGCGCCTCATCAATATACTTGCTCATGGATTCTCGTTCCGGCTGTGACAAAGGGTAGATTCTTCCGCGAGGAGGTGTAGCCTCGGATAGCAGATCAATTGCGCAGTCCCAGGCCCGATGAGGTGGTAACACGGTAGCCCTCTCCTTGGAGAACACCTGCGCGTAATCCTGGTATACTGTTGGAACAACAGTAGACACCGCACCCTGCGCATCCTCCACAGTAGACGTTTTGCAAGGTAAATTGAGGCACTCTGCCCTACATACCTCACTCCAAGCAGTGATATCGCCAGATTTCCAGGAGATGACCGGATCATGGGTAACGAGCCAGGGGTGGCCGAGAACTAGCGGCTCCCGTGGAGCGGAGATGACGAACAGAATGATGTTCTCATGGTGCAGGGAGCCCACTTGTAACTTTATTACCTCTGTACGGTGCGTAATGAACCCAGTGCCCATGGGCTCACCGTCTAGCGCGTTGACTCGCAGGGGAGGTTGAATTGGGATAAGTTGAACTCCCAATTCCTCAGCTAGACCCACATCCATAAAACTGGCAGCCGCCCCGGAATCAATAAGACCTTCCAACCTGCGCACTCTCTCTCCGACAGATAAGGTAACTGGCACATACATTTGTTTAGATGTAATGTTGAAAACTTGAGTCTCACTCACCGGTTTGGCAGTTCCGAGGCGATATTCTGGGGTACGGTTTGGTCGTACCGGACATTGACGAATGAAATGACCCGACTGACCGCAATACAGGCATAGTCCGTCTTGCCGACGTTGTTGTCTCACCGAACTTTGTAGGGGTGACCTTCCCAGTTGCATGGGTTCCTCCTCAGATTCGCTCCTCTGCTCTGTCGATTGCTTAGGACCAGTGACCGAGGGCTCCCGGACTGCGGATACCTTGTGTTGCACTATCAGATTATCAATAGAGATGGCTATGTTGATAAACTCATGTAGCGCAGTGATATCTCCCCGACAAGCCAACTCAGTCTGCACTTCTTTGCGCAGCCCTCTTCAGAAAACGGTGAGCAAAGCAGTCTCGCTCCATCCGCTACCGGCTAATATAGTACGGAACTCTAACGCATAGTCGGCTACTGTGCGACGGCCCTGCTGAAGTTCACATAGTTGGTTTCCCACGCTACGCCCAGATACTGGGTGGTCGAACACCTCTTGGAACAGTCTCTTAAACTGAACTTCCGCATTCAACTCGGGGACCTCAGCTGCCCAAAGCGCAGTAGCCCAATCCAGTGCTCTTCCCGTTAGCAGAGAAATCATGAAATCCACCCTGCTACGGTCATCGGGAAACATTATATATATAGTACGATTATAGGACATATACAGGGACGTCTGGAGTAGAAACCCCTGACATTTGCCAGGTTCCCCGTCGTACCTTGTCGGTAGAGAAATCGGAGGTGCATGACGAGGACTGACCGTGCTCGGGGTGGTGCCTTCAGCCGCACCAGCGTGGAGTAGCTGCAGGAGTTCATCCATCCGTTTCTCCTGTATCTCCCATCGCCTCTGTAATTCCGCTGGATCCATGGTTCGGGCGAGGTATTCTGTAATGAATACTCGGACAGAGTGGTAAGATCCAATCGCAGAATAGCGATGTTTTATTAAAGTACAGACAAGGGAATAGCTTAATCGTGGTCGGGCGAGCTGTGGTCAAAACCGGGCAAGGCAGAGACAGGCAGAGGTACCAAGGGAGCGGGCGTAGTCGTAGTCGAGGGCACAGGCACAGGATCAGAGTACGGTAATCACTGGGATAGACAAGCAGAGGATTAAGCAATTCGGGGAGTCAAACAACGAAGCACAGGTCGGATACACTGGTAATCAAAAACAACAAACTCTCTCTCTCTCTCTCTCTCTCTCTCTCTCTCTCTCTCTCTCTCTCTCTCTCTCTCTCTCTCTCTCTCTCTCTCTCTCTCTCTCTCTCTCTCTCTCTCTCTCTCTCTCTCTCTCAACAAAACGCTTAGCAAGTCACAATGGAACAATACCTCGCACCAACTGAACTTTTACATTTTACATTTTAGTCATTTTAGCAGACGCTCTTATCCAGAGCGACTTACAGTTAGCACATACATTATTTTATCGAACCCACAACCCTGGCGTTGCAAACGCCATGCTCTACCAACTGAGCTACATCCCCTGCCGGCCATTCCCTCCCCTACCCTGGACGACGCTGGGCCAATTGTGCGCCGCCCCATGGGTCTCCCAGTCGCGGCCGGCTACGACAGAGCCTGGATTCGAACCAGGATCTCTAGTGGCACAGCTAGCACTGCGATGCAGTGCCTTAGACCACTGCGCCACTCGGGAGGTAGCCACTGCCCACTTCTGAGCACACCTTATATCCTCCTCTAATTACTGACAGGTGTGCTCAGAACTCAGGTGAAACAGATCGAGTCTGATGACTCCCCCTCTCTGTAGATCGGGGGAGTGTCAGACTCTGTCTAGACCCAGCCAAACCCTGATCCCTTATACAGGCAAAGTCAGTGTGTTTTTGTTGTGATTCAATCTCATTCATTGTCTGGAGGAGGAAGATGCAGTGGCTAGTTTCCACCACAAATTGGTGTATCTTTACATTCATAGTTGTAGTTTATAAGGGTTTAATGCTAGGTAGTTGTATACCATGTAACAGTTTGGTGCTTGGTAGTTGTAGTCCATTTTATAAATGGCACTTGGTAGTTATAATCCATGTTACATTATGGTACTTAGTGGGTGGTGATGTTGTTACCTTGTGTTCTAGCCATGTCTGTGGGTGGTGATGTTGTTAGTCCTACTGTTCCATTGGTCCTATCTGTTGAGAGAGAGAGAGAGAGAGAGAGAGAGAGAGAGAGAGAGAGAGAGAGAGAGAGAGAGAGAGAGAGAGAGAGAGAGAGAGAGAGAGAGAGAGAGAGAGAGAGAGAGAGAGAGAGAGAGAGAGAGAGAGAGAGAGATTTGTCCAAAGAATGAACAGTTACAATTGCAATGTCTGAGATGAGAGATTCATCATACCTGTTCCTGATGAAAAGTGACCACTGATATCTCCAGATGTCAGAAACGTTGTAGAGAGGTTTGGGAGGATTGTGGAGGTGTTTGGGGATGCTGCAGAGAGGTTTGGGAGGATTGTGGAGACATGGGATCTGGAGGTGACAGGTGATGGTGTAGGAGTGGGAGGAGCTGTGAGTCAATAGAAAGTACATATAAACACCAATACTGAAACAACTTTATGTCAGGAAATAATTCAGGAAGTTCATTACTAGATATCAATTTATATGTAGTGATCACTTACCATCTGTAACTATGAGATGCACCTCTTGGAATGAGTCTAGTCAGTGAAGTCTCCATCTCCTCTGTCATCTATACTGTATCTACCTTGAGTTACATTATTTCTCCCATTAGTTTGAACCAGAATGTCTTCATCAGAACATGTCCCCTTGCAGAAGTATTTGATGTTGTTCCCTGCCAATGTGAATGAGCAGCCCACAGTGACTTGTCCTCCCACCACCTCCTTCACAATGACAGCTGACTCCACAACACACAGAGCTGTCAAAACAGAAACACACAGTACAGTCACAACTGATGACCTGTGAGACATACTTTAACCTACTAAAATCTTACTTTATCCCTGCATAAACCAAGGTAAAAGACCAACATATCAAGCATTCTAAGTTCAGTGCATTATCATAAGATACATGTGAAAAACAAACTCAGAACTGTAAAACCTTATAGAGAAATACATTTTTGTATTCCTTCTGTACTATATAATCCAGACAGTAGTATATAAACTGATACAGACAGACAGAGCTCACCTGAGAGAAGACAGCAGGAGACAACATGGAGTATCTTCATTCTGGACAGTTACTCCTCAGTTACTATACTGTTCAAGTTACTTGACTATACTACCAGCTAGCACAGTTCCACAACAGCTTCTCTGTCAGCTATTCCTTTGACAGCAGGGTGTTTCTGAAATGATCTGTCTTCCTTAGTTGAAAGCTCCTCCCTCCTCTAACACCCTCCTCTCTCCTCTCTCCTCTCTCCTCTCTCCTCTGTCTCTGTCTCTGTCTCTGTCTCTGTCTCTGTCTCTGTCTCTGTCTCTGTCTCTGTCTCTGTCTCTGTCTCTGTCTCTGTCTCTGTCTCTGTCTCTGTCTCTGTCTCTGTCTCTTTCTCTCTCTCTCTCTCTCTCTCTCTCTCTCTCTCTCTCTCTCTCTCTCTCTCTCTCTCTCTCTCTCTCTCTCTCTCAATTCAATTCAATTCAAAGGGCTTTATTGGCATGGGAAACATATGTTTCCATTGCGAAAGCAAGTGAAATAGATAATAAACAAAAGTGAAATAAACAGTATAAAATGCATGTCAGAGAGATTGAGATAGTGATGGTGGTTGTAGAGTGGGTGGACATTAGCTGATACATCCTCATTTCTCTGTAGTGACCTCAGCGTCTACAGGTCTATATGTCCTGCTGAGTGAAACTGGTTCAAACCGGCTGGATGTTAGACTTGTGTTAAAACTGTCAACTTCTCTTTTCTAGTTACCATGTTTGTTCCAGCAGAGGGGAACACATTGTTGA
>NC_059229.1:4206545-4219045 GCF_020615455.1 Coregonus clupeaformis
ACCTCTATTAGACAGGGTTAGGATTAAAACACAGGCTCAACAATATCCTAGACCTCTATTAGACAGGGTTAGGATTAAAACACAGGCTCAACAATATCCTAGACCTCTATTAGACAGGGTTAGGATTAAAACACAGGCTTAACAATATCCTAGACCTCTATTAGACAGGGTTAGGATTAAAACACAGGCTCAACAATATCCTAGACCTCTATTAGACAGGGTTAGGATTAAAACACAGGCTCAACAATATCCTAGACCTCTATTAGACAGGGTTAGGATTATAACACAGGCTCAACAATATCCTAGACCTCTATTAGACAGGGTTAGGATTAAAACACAGGCTTAACAATATCCTAGACCTCTATTAGACAGGGTTAGGATTAAAACACAGGCTTAACAATATCCTAGACCTCTATTAGACAGGGTTAGATTAAAACACAGGCTCAACAATATCCTAGACCTCTATTAGACAGGGTTATGATTAACTATGTCATACTCTATAAATGGTTTATAAACATTCATAGTGTGTTGTGTAACATTTGACAATTCACCCTACAGTGGGAGTTGTTATGTCAACGTTACACCATTCGTAGAGCATGACATACGGTTATAGATGATTTGTGAAGCATTTATGTAGTGCTTATGAAGCCTTTATGTAGTGATTCGGAAGCATTTATATGTGCTATATAAATCCTTTATTAGTGGTACTTTGTTTAAAGAGGGACAGGATTAACCAATGAAACACAGAGATAAAGTGCCTACCTGGTGTAACGATTAGTTGCCGGAGTGTAACTCCAGTTCTATGAGTGGAGCTCCGCCCCATAGGGGAGCTCTGCTCCTATTGGTTTACCCACTGCCCCAAGGCAGCATCAGCCTGAGACAAAATTATGCACACACCTGCAGCCAATAGGAGTACAGGTGTCCCTATAAGAGGGGATGCCTCCCCTCAATCAGCCTCCCGAGATATTTATCTTCAGTGAGACTAGAGAGGGTCGGCAGGGCCTTAAGTCCTATGGGGCTCCGCTCCACTCATAGAACTGGAGTTACACTCCGGCAACTAATCGTTCTATATCGTGGAGCTCCGCCCCATAGGGGAGCTCTGCTCCTATTGGTTTAAGGCGGAGCGTAGCGCTCCAAAATGTACTCCCTGCCGAGCCCAACACTTCCCATCGAAACGAAAAGGTCAGGCCTAGCAATGGCTGCAACCAAGTCCCGCAATACTGCATCTAAAAACCCATACGGGCGTCACAATATACCGCGTCATCGGTTAAAGACCCGCCGCACCTAGTCCAATGGCAATGCCAATGACTAGTGGGCAGATCACCAGAATAGAAACCATACTAATCTGTACTAGCAGATAGATGTGCCTCAATATCCTGTGAAAACACTACCGACCACTAATGGAATGACACAAAGTGTCACTCTACATTGTGTACACGGTAGACCGCCTCACTCACTCAATGGAATCCCAGAGATTAGTGGGCAGGAACAAAACATGGGTCATACTAAAACTGAACAAGCAGATAGATGACCTCACACTCTGTCAGATCAACACATGCCTCTACTGTACTGAACCTGTCAGTCAGGAGTCATGCCACAAAATATGCTTTCCTATCCAAAGCGGACCTGATGGAAACCCTTGTCCATAGTCCTGCTTTTTCCTCTCTTCCTAGCTCAAGATCTCCCTTCAGCTATGCTGAGTACAGACCGAGCCAAAGAGTCAGAAAACATATCTATCAAAAACACGTCTTCCTAACCAAAGCGGACCTGATGGAAACCTGTGTCCACAGTCCTGCTTTTCCTCTCTTTCTTGCTCAAGATCTCCCTTCATCCACGCTGAGTACAGATCGAGCCAAAGAGTTAGAAGACATATCTAAGAGATAGAAACGGATAAATGGAGACGGCGTCGACCATGACGCTGCTCTACAAATATCCTCTACCCCTGTTACTCTGAAAAGGGCAGTAGAAGCTGCTACTCCACGAGTGGAGTGAGCTCTGATACCCTGACGCAATTGTCGCCCCGCTGCCTCGTAAGCTGTCTCAATGCCTTCACAAAGCCAATGAGACAATCGCTGTTTTGAAAGTGGTCTACCTAGTGCAGCCGCACCGTGACACACAAACAACTGAGGTGATGACCTAATCGCTGCTGTGCGCTCGACGTAACACGCCAAAGCGCGTACTGGGCACAGGCGATGGAGCTTTTCCTCACTCCTCTCTCTATGAGGAGGAGGAGAAAACGCCCACAGCTCCACGGTCTGTGACCTATATGAACTCTTAATAACCTTTGGCACAAATGCCGGGTTAGGACGTAACACTGCTCTGCTCAGGTCACCATTGATGGCCAGGCAGTCAGGTCTCGTCGAAAGAGCACACAAATCACTGACCCGTTTAGCTGTAGTCAAAGCGAGCAACAGTGCTGTCTTCATAGACAGCATCTTGAGGGGTATTTGATTCAATGGCTCGAACGGCGACTTACATAGCGCTTCGAGTACCAAAGCCAAATCCCACTGAGGAAGCGTGACTCTAGGTGTTGGCCTAAGTCGCCGCGTTCCTAATAGGAAGCGTTTCACTAGAGGGTGGCTAAAGACATTGTCTCTGCCAAACCCCTCATGACAAGCTGAAATCGCTGCTGCAAACACCCTAATGGTGGCAGGCGATCGTTGCTTATCAAACATGAGCTGTAGAAAAGAGAGAATACTCTCCACCTGACAGCTCATGGGGTCTACACCTTGTGTGACACACCATCGTGAAAACACGTTCCATCTACTGGCATACATCTTAGAAGTGGAACTGGCACGTGAACCCTGTATGGTCCTGATCACTGCATCAGATAACCCACGGCGCTCTAGCCTGTCCCTCTCAGCAGCCAGGCCTTCAGTGGTTGGCCGATTATGGGCAATCGCCCTATCGTGCCCCCCGCCTGAGACAACGCGTCCCGTCGATGTGGAATTGGCCAAGGTGGCGCAATCAACATCTGACTCATCTCCGCAAACCAAGGAGCCCCTGGGCGATCGGGGGCTATCAGTATCACTGACAGCCCTCCTGACCTCACCCTGGCTAACAGTGGGAGAATGCAGGACAGCGGAGGGAATGCATACAGGAGAACTCTCGGCCACGGGTGGTGCGCGAATGCGTCTCTGCCCAGTGGCGGTTCGTCCTGTTCCCTCAGAGAGAAACATAGAGGACATTGCGTGTTCACACGTGACGTGAATAGGTCCACCTCGGCTCTCCCGAACTGTTCCCAAATTTGGAGAACAATGTCCGGATGCAGACACCACTCGTCGTCTCGAGGACCCCCTCTTGACATGAGGTCTGCTCCTACGTTCAAGTAGCCCGGAATGTGTGCTGCTCTCAATGAGCGAAGATGCTTGTGAGCCCGCAGCCACAATTCCTCTGCTGCCCGGTGGAGAACAGGAGACCTGACTCCTCCCTGGCGATTTATGTGAGCTACTGTGGTCCGGTTGTCTGACCAGACCAGCACATCGCAACCCCGAAGGGTAGACGCGAAGTGGGTCAGAACCAGTCGAACCGTTTCCAACTCCAAGAGGTTGATGTGGCGGCTCGAACGAGGCCACACACCTCCTATCGCTTGTGTCTGGCATGTCCCTCCCCATCCAGTCAGAGAGGCATCTGTAAACACTGGAATGTAGGATGACACCTTGCCTATCGGGACTCAGTGCGTGAGAACGCTCGGATTCCTCCAATAGATCAAGTCTGCCCTTAGCGAGAGAGGAACCACCACCAACCGATGACGTTGACGCACTGGGTCTAGTCTTATTTGGGCGAACCATCGCTGCATCCTGCGCATGTGCAGGAGCCCCAGCGGGACCACTGAATGTGCTGACGACATGAGACCCAAAAGTGACATGATTGACAGCGCCGTCACAGTGTGATTCGGACGACACTTCCTCAGGGCTAGCAATAGTGCTTCCCTTCGAGGGTCCCGAAATTCGAGCCCTCATCTTTACAGTGTCTAGCTGTATTCCCAGATAGACAATCTGATGACTGGGCCAGGGCGCGCTCTTTTTCCAATTCACAGCGAACCCCAGACGTGTGAGATGAATCACTGTCTGTGTCGTGTGAGTGAACGCCAGCTCTGCTGACGGGGCGAGAACCAGTAGGTCGTCTAGGCAGGCTAATAGCCTTATCCCCTGACGCCGCAACGGTTCCAATGCCGCCTCCACACATTTGGGAAACGTTCGAGGTGCCAGGGCGTACCCGAATGGCATCCTCGTGAACTCGTACGCCACCCCTTGAAAGGCGAATCGCAGAAACTTCCTGTGACGCGATTGTATCGGCACATGAAAGTACGCGTCCTTTAGGTCTATGCTTGTACAAAAGTCTCCCTTCTGGACACATTCCAGTAGACGTTTTGTCTTCAGCATTCGGAAGGGCCGTTTGGTTACGCTCTCGTTGAGAGTGCGTAAATCCAATATCGGCCTCACTCCCCCCGTCTTTTTGGGCACTAGGAAATAAGACGAATATAGCCCCTTGTTCCTTTGCTCCTGGGGAACTACTGTGACCGCCTCCTTCGCCAAAAGTTCCGTAATCTCTGACATCAGAGCGGCCACTTTTTCTGGCGTTTTCATCACCGTCTCCACCACTCCCCTGAATGGGGGTGGGGTCCGATGGAATTGGAGGGCATAACCCTTCTGCAACGTCTGTTCTAGCCAGCGTGAGAGGGCACAGCTTCGTTGCCACTGCCAGCAATGCAGAGAAAGCGGGCGCACGCGAAGCTGTGGTACATTCAGTAGGAAGGACCTGTATTCCTCTATGGCCCTTGCCGCCGCTATTCCCCAGCACTGAGGTGGTGGAACAGCCCGAGGCAGGCCCCCCTCGAAAGGGAGAGGAAATATTAGTACGTTCTGAGAGAATCGGGGACCCTAATACGTTGGTTACGTCTGTAACTCTAGTATTCCGGCCCTCCGTGAACGTAGCACGGGTTTGAACTGCGCTGACTAAGGTGTCAACCTGAGACAGAGCGCCGTCCCCGGATAGCAATTGCGTCATCATGCCATTGTCTGGCCGAGACTGCTACCTGCCATGAGAACCATCCACTACAGTACTCCTAAGAGTCTTCAAAGTGCGGTCTCTAACTGGTACCACAAGGTGGCGCCATGATACCTCTTTTTCACTAGTCACATGAGTCTGCTCAACTGCGCACTCTAGGTGGGCTGAGAGTAGTGGGTATCATTGCGTTCTGTGTTAAACGGGGGCGCTGATACGTTGGTTACGCCTGTAACTCTAGTATTCCGGCCCTCCTTGAACGCAGTATGAGTCTGTACTACGCTGACTAAGGCATGAGACAGAGCGACATCCCCATATATAGATCGCGTCATCATGTCATACTCTGACCGAGACTGCAATCTGTCATGAGAGACTCTCTCTACAGAGCTCCTAGGAGTCTGTGACATGAGGTCTCTCCTCGGTAACATAGGGCTGTGCCCTGATACCTTCCTCACATTCGCCTCCTGTGTATGCTCCGTTACACACCTCTGGTGAGTCGGGCTACATACAGAGTGGTGAGAATCAATACGTTCTGTGAGAGTAGGGGGCGCCGATACGTGGGTTACACCCGTAACTCTAGTATTCCGGCCCTCCTTGAACGCAGCACGGTTCTGAGCCGCCCTGACTAAGGCATTAGCCTGAGACAGAGCGCCCTCTCCATGCATAGGTCGTGTCATCCTGTCATCTTCTGACTGAGACTGCAACCTGTTGTGAGAGACTCTCTTTACAGCACCCCTAAGAGTCTGTGACATGAGGTCTCTATTAGGTAATGCAAGGCGGCGCCTTGTAACCCTCTTTTCACGCGCCTCTAGTGTTTTATCAGCTTCGCACCTCTGGTGGGCTGAACTACACTTGGAGTGGTGAATTTTAACGCATTCTGTGGTGAGTGGGGACGCCAATACGTTGGTTACTTCCGTAACTCTAGTATTCCGGCCCTCCGTGAATGCAGCACGGGTCTGAACTGCGCTGACTGAGGCATTAGCCTGAGACAAAGCGTCATTCCCAACTAGCGGCTGCGTCTTCATGTCATATTCTGACTGAGACTGTAGCCTGCTATGTGAGACCTTCACTACAGTGCTCCTAGGAGTCTGTAGTGTGAGATTTTTATGAGGTGAGCTAAGGCTGCGTCTTGCTACCTTTTTCTCTCTCCTCTCTTGTGTGTGCTCAGCTACACACCCTAGGTGGGTTGAGCTACACTCAGAGTGATGGGAGAGAAACATAGGGCGTGAAGTACTCTGAACGTTCTCCAACGTGTCATGGAAAAAGGGCTCTCTTGTGACAATGTCAGTGGGAGCCAACTCTTTATTAAACACATGAAAACAAACATTTCCCTCCATGCCCCGAACAGAAGGGTGGGGGGGAACAGTGGGCTCAGTCGCGTCCCACGACGAGCCATCTCCCATTCTCTCCCCCTCGTCCCGTCATTGTCTTCGCCTCTTCTGCGTCCCCTTGGGGTGCTGCCAGGGCGACTTGACGACAACCTCTCTCGCTGGCGGAATCGTCGTGACCACGGGTGCTGCTGGGGGGGCGGGGCCCGCTCTCCTGCTGCTAGTGGCCGACGTCTGACGCCTGACACGCCGCCTCACCATAGAAGATCTACCGGGGGCGTTCGAGGTGGACGGTTTTACATTTACATTTACATTTACATTTTAGTCATTTAGCAGACGCTCTTATCCAGAGCGACTTACAGTTAGTGAATACATATTATTATTATTATTTTTTATTTATTTTTTAATACTGGTCCCCCCGTGGGAATCGAACCCACAACCCTGGCGTTGCAAACGCCATGCTCTATCAACTGAGCTACATCCCTGCCGGCCATTCCCTCCCCTACCCTGGACGACGCTTGGCCAATTGTGCGCCGCCCATGAGCCTCCCGGTCGCGGCCGGCTGCGACAGAGCCTGGATTCGAACCAGGATCTCTAGTGGCACAGTTAGCACTGCGATACAGTGCCTTAGACCACTGCGCCACTCAGGAGAGTTTTGCTGGCGTATGGCTGGATCTCCCTGCCAATGGCAGGTGTCGAGCCAGCTGCTTCCTGTCTTCGTCTAACTTCTTAAAACGCTCCGTCGCCTCTTTGACAGCGACTCCAAAGAGCCCGTCGTCAGAGAGGGGGGCGTTGAGCAGCGACGCTCGGTCAGTCTCCTTCATGGCATTCAATGACAGCCAGAGGTGACGTTCAATAACCACCGAAGTGGTCATGGACCTTCCCGCGCAGATAGCAGACGCCTGTGTCAGATGGAGAATAGCGCCAGAAATCCTGGACGCCTCTTCCACCTCCTCATTCGTTAACTCAGACCTTCCCGTCGTTAAACGGGATAGGGAGGCTGCGAGGAGGGCAATGTTGTTTGCTGCTGACACAGCCTGGGCTCCCAACGTAAAGGACTTCTCTGCCAGCTGTGCTGTGAGCCTGTCCTTTTGGGTTGGTAGAGTGGCTTTCTTGGAGGCCGCCCAGGGACTCGAACCTGGCACTAGATACGCCGCCATGGCGCTCTCGAGCCTAGGGATTCCCCTGGCAGCCCTCTCTCGTCCTTCCACTCTTGTGAATGGGCAGTACATCTTGGCCGGCGAACGCGCCGCCAAGGGTGCCTCCCATGAGCCCTCAACATATTTGCTGAGAGAAGGCATAGTCGAAGCCAATGGCTCAGCTGCCTTCCTCGGCCGAGAATAGGGTCCGCCCTCCATCATATCCACCTCCGCAGGGGGGGGAATGGGGGGCAGCGCTATCTCCAGTCGTTTGGCCGCCCGCTCAATGAGCCCAGGGAAGTCTGAGCGCAGAGAGGCCGCTGCGAAGGACAGGGCTACTGACGTGTGAGAGCCCGTGTCGTCATCACCCAAGGAGCCATAAGACCTCTCGCTTTCCAATGGAAAGGGGGTCTTAAAAGTTTGAGTGTGAGGGTCGGACTGTTCCATGGGAATATCCATCTCCTCTCCTCCCTCCTTGTCATCATCTGATTCAGCACCGTCTGACGACGCCTCTGAAGCAGAGGCTAGTATAGACAGTACGTCCTCTAAGGGAATATCCTCCCTAAAGAACGCCCAACGCTGCTTCCTCTCCTTCATAGGAAGGAGGGCGCAGGAGGAGCAATTAGGGGGAACGCCGGTTCCGTCTTTGGCGTGCTGCGCACCCAAACACACGAAACACAAGTCGTGGGGGTCCGTAGTCGCCATAGAGGAACAACGGCATTGAGCTCTGAAAATAGCTTTTGGGGGTGGAAAATCTCCTGGTGCGCTCATTTAGGACGACGTCGATGAACTGGAAAATCGACGGCGTATCTTCGTCCTGAGTCTTCTTCTTCGTCTCTTCTTGGCTTCTTCAGTCTAGTCCAGTCGCTGAAGATAAAGGGGGGCTGATTGAGGGGAGGCATCCCCTCTTATAGGGACACCTGTACTCCTATTGGCTGCAGGTGTGTGCATAATTTTGTCTCAGGCTGATACTGCCTTAGGGCAGTGGGTAAACCAATAGGAGCAGAGCTCCCCTATGGGGCGGAGCTCCACGATATAGAACCTGCAGTAGAATCTCACTGACATCATCCGGCAATAAGAAGATGTCCATTCCACACCAGTATTTCCCAGAATCCTTCAGGCTCAGCATGTCTATAATGACAGTGAAGACCGCAGCAGTGGTGTTGTCGTACATAGAGAATCTCCCCTCACTCACCCAGACGTCATGCTTCCCGGTCCGGATCAGGTCCCGGCAGGATAGGTGGTCATCGATCCGACAGAAGTACTTGATATTGTCCTGGTTGGTGAAGGAGTATTCACAACGAAGCTCCTTCATCTGTCCCTCCAGTACTTGATATTACTTGAAGCTAACTGACCCATAGAATGTTGACTGATCCAGGTCCAGTCTCTAGTGTAACAGTGTAGACCTGATCTAGGACCAGTGTCTAGTGTAACAGTGTAGACCTGATCTAGGACCAGTCTCTAGTGTAACAGTGTAGACCTGATCTAGGACCAGTCTCTAGTGAAACAGTGTAGACCTGATCTAGGACCAGTCTCTATTGTAACAGTGTAGACCTGATCTAAGACCAGTCTCTAGTGTAACAGTGTAGACCCGATCTAGGACCAGTCTCTAGTGTAACAGTGTAGACCTGATCTAGGACCAGACTCTAGTGTAACAGTGTAGACCTGATCTAGGACCAGTCTCTAGTGTAACAGTGTAGACCTGATCTAGGACCAGTCTCTAGTGTAACAGTGTAGACCTGATCTAGGACCAGTCTCTATTGTAACAGTGTAGACCTGATCTAAGACCAGTCTCTAGTGTAACAGTGTAGACCTGATCTAGGACCAGTCTCTAGTGTAACAGTGTATTCCTGATCTAGGACCAGTCTCTAGTTTATCAGTGTAGACCTGATCTAGGACCAGTCTCTAGTGTATCAGTGTAGACCTGATCTAGGACCAGTCGCTAGTGTATAAGTGTAGACCTGATCTAGGACCAGTCTCTAGTGTATCAGTGTAGATCTGATCTAGGACCAGTCTCTAGTGAAACAGTGTAGACCTGATCTAGGACCAGTCTCTAGTGTATCAGTGTAGATCTGATCTAGGACCAGTCTCTAGTGTAACAGTGTAGACCTGATCTAGGACCAGTCTCTAGTGTAACAGTGTAGACCTGATCTAGGACCAGTCTCTAGTGTAACAGTGTAGACCTGATCTAGGACCAGTCTCTAGTGTATCAGTGTAGACCTGATCTAGGACCAGTCTCTAGTGTAACAGTGTAGATCTGATCAATGACTAGTCTCAAGTGTATCAGTGTAGATCTGATCTAGGACCAGTCTCTAGTGTAACAGTGTAGATCTGATCTAGGACCAGTCTCTAGTGAAACAGTGTAGACCTGATCTAGGACCAGTCTCTAGTGTATCAGTGTAGACCTGATCTAGGACCAGTCTCTAGTGTATCAGTGTAGACCTGATCTAGGACCAGTCTCTAGTGTAACAGTGTAGACCTGATCTAGGACCAGTCTCTAGTGTAACAGTGTACTGTAAACCTACCTGAGAGGAGATGTAGTATAGTGATACAGACAGTCATCATGATTCTCTCCCAGTGAAGTCTCATCTCTCCCTGTACTGTCTCCAATCACTCAACCCTTTACTAATCCTGTTACAGTACCCGTGATGCTATTGAGTCTGCTCTCTCTGTGGTTTTTCAGTGTGTGTGTATCTGTGTGTTTGTGTGTGTATCTGTGTGTGTGTGCGTACGTGTTTGTGTGTGTGTGTAAGGTGTGGGTGTGTCTCAGTCTTCCTCTTTCTCTACATGTCCACACACACTGAAAAACACACACTACACACACTAATACTACACATTCACACTGTTTTAAACATTTTGATGAGTTTTATTGAAATACTTTAAAAGTTAAAAGGCACAGTTTATGTACATATATATAATAGATATGTAAATCTCAAAGGTACAACTGACTATTATGGTATTACTGTCTTCATTATTATAACAGCCAAAATGAAGCCAAAATGATATGACTAAACACATAGTTCATATTTACACAAATATTTACTATAATGTTGGTTGACTTTCACAAAATCTGGAGATAAAATAGATTTTAAACCCAGATGTTCATATTTTACATACATTATATAGAGTAAAACCACATGAGCTGTTTGAATACAATATGTCAAGGAGGATTTGAAACATGAAAGGGATTTCTTTTTTTTCATGTCATTCCAAGATGGCGGCTCTGTGGTGACAACCCTTCATCTCTCTACAGGGAGCTTCCCTTCATCCCAAATTGCACATTGTTCCCTATAGAGCAATGCCTTTGACCAGGGCCCATATGGGGAATAGGTAATTGGGTGTCATTTGAGACGCATCCCTTGTATAGATTATATAGTCCTACATTATTTTGGGTAGCTAGGCTGTAGAGTAGATGGCGTCTTCTGGAGTGTCTTTAGAGAGGTGTACAGCAGGGTATCTTGTAGCTTCTACAGTATCTTTGGGTAGCTGGGCTGTAGAATAGATGGAATCATCCTGGGTTCCACTGGCTGTTGGAGGGCTTGAAGAGACTCTAGAATCTGTGGGTAGATCCACATTAGAGTAGATGAAAGAAGCTGGGTGATCTGCAGTAGAATAGCCTGGATTTATATCATCTTTGTGGCAGCTAGCGTTAGCATAGATGTCACAGTGTGGGACACCAGTGGCACGGCAAGCAGGGTAGGTTGTAGGGGCTTGGCTAGCAGGGTAGGTTGTAGAGGCTTGGCCAGCAGTGTAGGTTTTAGAGGCTGGACCAGCAGGGTAGGTTGTAGAGGCTTGGCCAGCAGGGTAGGTTATAGAGTTGGTAGGTGAGTTGACAGTAGAGGTGACTGAAGAGATGACCACAGGGAGTGTGTCTGTCTGTCTGTCTGCCTCTCTGATCCCCTCAGACACACAGTCAACCTGCATAGAGAACCAATGACAATAAATACATGTTCAGATATGAAAAGAAGTGGAGGGCCCTGAACCATCAACAAGTGTTGCTTGCCACTGTTTTTCTTCATGGAATGTTAGCAGGTTACACCACAATCCCACTAGAGGACGCTATAGACTCACACAGTCAACCCTAAGATGTTTAGTTTACCATCACACACAGTCAACCTCCCTGTCTATCACAGGCAGGTCACAGGCAGGTCTCAGGCAGCCTCTGGAACTGCCGTTCTGCTGCCAACAAAGCTGACTTCATCCCAGCCTATGCTAACCTCCATTCCCTCGACTTCCTGGCGCTGACGGAAACATGGATTACCACTGAAAACACTGCTACTCCTACTGCTCTCTCCTCGTCTGACCATGTGTTCTCGCATACCCCGAGAGCATCTGGTCAGAGGGGTGGTGGCACAGGAATCCTCATCTCTCCCAAGTGGACATTCTCAATTTTTCCCCTAACCCATCTGTCTATCTCCTCATTTGAATTCCATGCTGTCACAGTCACTAGCCCATTTAAGCTTAATATCCTTGTCATCTATCGCCCTCCAGGTTCCCTTGGAGAGTTCATCAATGAGCTTGACGCCTTGATGAGCTCCTTTCCTGAGGATGGCTCACCCCTCACAGTTCTGGGGGATTTCAACCTCCCTACGTCTACATTTGACTCATTTCTCTCTGCCTCCTTCTATCCACTCCTCTCCTCTTTTGACCTCACCCTCTCACCGTCCCCCTACTCACAAGGCAGGCAATACGCTTGACCTCATCTTTACTAGATGCTGCTCTTCTACTAATCTCACTGCAACTCCCCTCCATGTCTCCGACCACTACTTTGTGTCCTTTTCTCTCTCGCTCTCCTCCAACACTACTCACTCTGCCCCTACACAGATGGTAATGCGCCGCCGCAACCTTCGCTCTCTCTCTCCCACTACTCTCTCCTCTTCCATCCTATCATCTCTTCCCTCTGCTCAATCCTTCTCCCTCCAATCTCCTGATTCTGCCTCCTCAACCCTCCTCTCCTCCCCTTTCTGCATCCTTTGACTCTCTGTGTCCCCTATCCTCCCGGCCGGCTCGGTCCTCCCCTCCAGCT
>NC_059229.1:4224045-4239045 GCF_020615455.1 Coregonus clupeaformis
AATAGATAATAAACAAAAGTGAAATAAACAGTATAAAATGCATGTCAGAGAGATTGAGATAGTGATGGTGGTGGTAGAGTGGGTGGACATTAGCTGATACATCCTCATTTCTCTGTAGTGACCTCAGCGTCTACAGGTCTATATGTCCTGCTGAGTGAAACTGGTTCAAACCGGCTGGATGTTAGACTTGTGTTAAAACTGTCAACTTCTCTTTTCTAAAGTTACCACGTTTGTTTCAGCAGAGGAGGAACACATTGTTGAGATGATAATATAGTTGAAGTATACATCAATATATTGTATTACTTTTTCTTACATTTCATTGATCCAAATACAGTCTTTGTAAATGATCAACTCAACAAATGAGTTTCTGAACAGAAGAAACATCCCTCCTCTACAACCCAACTCCCCCTTAATGAATGATGTCATCACATAACAGACAAGCAACTGAGATCTCAGTAAAAGAATTTAAACAACCTCCACATCGCCCCCTACAGAATGTTATCGGTACTGATGAATAAATATATTCTAATCTCGACAACCAGCCGGTTCTTTCTCTCTCTATTGATGCTGGGGACGAGGTTACAGTTATTCTAATAAACTAGATGTTTCAACTCAGTCAATTCAATTTGATGACCTGTGAGATATACTTAAACCTGCTCAAATCTTACTTTAACCCCGCATAAATCTTACTTTAACCCTGCAGAAATTGTACTTTACCAAGCACAACTCTTACTTTAACCCTCTACAAATCATACTTTACCCGTGCACATCTTCCTTTAACCCTGCCTATCTTACTTTAACCCTGCATAAATCTTACTTTAACCTTCAACAAATCTTACTTTAGCCCTGCATAAATCGTACTTTAACCCTGCACAAATCTTACTTTACCCAGCACAAATCTTACTTTACCTCTACAAATCATACTTTACCCGTGCACATCGTCCTTTAACCCTGCCTATCTTACTTTAACCCTACACAAACCAAGGTAAAATATATCAAATATATCAAACATTCTAAGTTCAGTGCATTATCATAAGATACATGTGAAAAACTAACTCAGAACTGTAGAACTTTCTGGCTCCTTATAGACAAACACATATCTTATTCCTTATGTACTATATTATCCAGACATCAGTATAGAAACTGATACAGACAGACAAACATGCAGACATACAGACAGATAGGCAGGCAGACAGGCAGACAGGCAGACAGACAGACAGAACTCACCTGACAGAAGACAGCAGGAGACAACATGGAGTATCTTCATTCTGGACAGTTAATCCTTAGTTGCTATACTGTTAAAGTTACTTTACTATCACAGTTAATAAACTGTTAAAGTTACTTTACTATCACAGTAATTATACTGTTAAAGTTACTTTACTATCACAGTTAATAAACTGTTAAAGTTACTTTACTATCACAGTAATTATACTGTTAAAGTTACTTTACTATCACAGTTACAATACTGTTAAAGTAACTTTACTCTTACAGTTTCTGTACTTTTAAAGTTACTTGACTACACAACCAGCTAGCACAGGTCCACAACAGCTTGTTCCTGTTTCCTTCCTTAATTGAACGCTCCTCCCTCCTCTAACACACACCCCCCTCTCTCTCTCTCTCTCTCTCTCTCTCTCTCTCTCTTTCTCTCTCTCTCTCTTTCTCTCTCTCTCTCACTCTCTCTCTCTCTCTGTCTGTCTCTGTCTGTCTGTCTGTCTGTCTGTCTGTCTGTCTGTCTGTCTGTCTGTCTGTCTGTCTGTCTGTCTGTGTGTCTATCATTCTCGCTCTGTCTTTTTGTCTCTGTCTTTAAATTCAATTAAATTCAATGGACTTTATTTGCATGGGACACATGTTTCCATTGCCAAAGCAAGTGAAATAGATCATAAACAAAAGTGAAATAAACCATATAAAATGCATGTCAGAGAGATTGAGATAGTGGTTAGTGTGGTGGGAGGGGGTGGACATTAGCTGATAGATCCTCATTTCTCTGTAGTGACCTCAGTGTCTGCATGTCTATATGTGCTGCAGAGTGAAACTGGTTCAAACGGGCTGGAGGTTAGACTTCTAAACCAAAAGACAACTCAGCTAGCTGTGGTGACTAAGTGTTAAAACTGTCAACTTCTCTGTTCTAAAGTTACTATATTTGTTCCAGCAGAGGAAGTCCACATTGTTGAGATGATGACAACATAGTTGAAGTATACATCAATATATTGTATTACTTTTTTTTTTACATTTAATTGATCCAAATACAGTCTTTGTAAATGATCAACTCAACAGATGAGTTTCTGAACAGAAGAAACATCCCTCCTCTACAACCAAACTCCCCCTTAATGAATGATGTCATCACATAACAGACAAGCGAGTGGCGCAGTGGTCTAAGGCACTGCATTGCAGTGCTAGCTGTGCCACTAGAGATCCTGGTTCGAATCCAGGCTCTGTCGTAGCTGGCCGCGACCGGGAGACCTATGGGGCGGCGCACAATTGGCCCAGCGTCGTCCAGGGTAGGGGAGGGAATGTCCGGCAGGGATGTAGCTCAGTTGGTAGAGCATGGTGTTTGCAACGCCAGGGTTGTGGGTTCGATTCCCACAGGGGGTATGAAAAAATATATAATGTATGCACTAACTGTAAGTCGCTCTGGATAAGAGCGTCTGCTAAATGACTAAAATGTAAATGTAAAGAAATTAAACAACCTCCACATCGCCCCCTACAGAATATTATCAGTACTGATGAATAAATATATTCTAATCTCGATAACCAGCCGGTTCTTTCTCTCTCTATTGATCCTGGGGACGAGGTTACAGTTATTCTAATAAACGATATGTTTCAACTCAGTCAATTCAGAAACTGAAGTGAAATTCCATTCGTGAACTGAAAAGTCCACATGGAAAATGATGGTCACCAATGATAAATTGAATTGGGATTCATTGTCTGCATTGAAATGGAATTATATTCAATTCAATTGGACCCCAGTTTTGGTAACAAGAACACTGTGTCACAACCAGATGATCAGACGGCCTCTTCTCTTCAGACTACAGATCATATAATTACATATTTGAACTTAATTACATATTAGACTTCAATTAGTGTTACAGTCTATTCAGAGTCTGTGACATTGTTGAGGCTATGGTAGACATCCAATGCTTTGTGGTCCAGCGCCTGATAGGCTGATTGATAGAGGGCGGGGTACAGACACACACACACGTAAACATATATGTACAAACACGCACACATGCACACACACACACACACACACACGAATGCACACACACATAAACACATATGTGCACACACACACAAGTAAACACATATGTACACACACGCACACATGCACACACACACAAACACATGCATGCACACACAAAAACACACGTACACAGACGCACACACACACACACACGAAACCACACACACACACACACGTGTTCTCTCTCTCTCTCTCTCTCTCTCTCTCTCTCTCTCTCTCTATCTCGCTCTCTCACCTCTCCACTGCTCCTGCATCAGGCCTGTTAGAGATTGCCCCTTTGGATAATGTCGTATCGGGTGAATGGTGGCAATTATTGCTGTCAACAAAGAGTCCGCTTATGCTGCACAATGATTTAGAGGCTTTTATTAATATCACAAGGTTACAGCATAAGTTACAGACCCGCGGTGTCCGGAGAACGGCGTCTCAGATTGTCATGGCCGTTCTGACTTTCTTCTTCGTTTAACCCCTATTTATAAACAATGCAAAAAGATGCTCCCTCTTCTGGCCAATCCCCAGTCTCCCCTGTCTACAACACACTTCCTGTCTGTTGTATGTGGCGTTACACTAAAACATTCCCTTTTGATACTAACATAAACAACATTCCATTTCTTCATGAAAAACATTTAACAAAGACAATCTTAATACACTACATATTCCCCCCTTCGAGACAAACTAAGTCTCGAAAACAAACAGAATAGGATTATGACAAGTAACAATTTATCTTATTGAGTATCTTTAACATTAAACCAAAAACATTCTCCTCTAGTGTAAATACCTTTCTATGAAATATGAATAACTGTTTATGAAGTATGAATACATTACTATGAAATATGAACAAATCTTTATAGAGTGTAAGAGCGAAAAACTGTCCGGCAGCCATCTTTTCAGATATCCATCAATCAAGACAGTAAAATTCTCTCACGGTCCCTCTGCCCCAGGCAACCACCTTCGGTACTCCAGATAACCTCATAAACAATGTAAATGCATTTGAAACTATGATGCAATCAAATACACATGTAAGCCCCTGCAAACAAAATCCTATCCAAAAACATCCACTTGTAAGGCTGGTCAACCCATTGGACCCTACAGTGAACCTCTCCCTGCCTAAATTCCCTGTCCCTAAACATCACCGAAATAAACAAAAACATCTAAGATCCTCACATGTATTCAATAACATCAAATATCCTTCTACAAAAATTAATCCCTAAGAATATGACACAATTATGTATTACACATGTCTATATTTCATTGCAGACACTGGAATGTAGTCCACTACACTTCATCTCCCCGTAGTCTCGACTTCCAATGGATTTGTTGATGATGGAATCGGCCACACCCTCCTTGTTTCATCTCCTCCAGTCATATTGTCCCTTCATATTGTCCCTGTTTGAGTATTTCAATCTCCATATGTTCCCCCAAATGCTTCTGAAAGAAAAGGAAAGACCAAATAGTATCTTTTGCAAAACAACACTTTCAAATTGACCATCAATATCAACTAAGAATATAAAAATTATATATAAATGATGTATGAATCACATTAACCTCTTCCCCCCTTGATTCATAAAATCATACCAACATCACCCTAATATTGAAAAAAAAAATTGAAAAATCATCAAATAATCAAAAAGGATATTTATCTATTCAGTTCTACTTGTCCATCTTCATCCAGATCAGGAACAGTCAACACCGGCATCTGAGTGTTGTCTCCAGGCATCACTCTCCAATCTATCTCAATATCATAGCTTTCTCAAAGGTCAGTAACAAATTACAAACATCACACAGTGTTATCAAAGCTGCCATTAAATGTAACCCATCACTGCCCCTACTGGCCTACCTGATCTTGCAACCAAGACTTCTCAGATCTCCCACTCCCTCAGATATACCAAATGCATCCCTTATATTCTTCAATGCATATATAACCCTAGTGATAATATCTGAACTCAAAGTATACCTAATATTATCAATATGATCTTCCCAAATGTTACACCATACCATGGAAAAAGTCCCCCCTTCTCCCTTAGATTTATCCTTCAATGATAGGCTTGAAGACTATGACATGTAGCCATGTCTCTTTTCATCCAATTTCAAATATAGCTTCAGATTTCTGTGTCCAGTGCTACCCCTCTTATAATGGTAAAAACCTCATATGGAAGCTTCAACGTTGACATGTAACAACATCCTGTCTATCCATAGGGTAAGAATATATATGCTTTATCACCACAAACCCTCCAAATATCTCTAAAATTCCCCATAGTCACATTGTCAGGCAAAAGCTAATCTTTTAACCATCAAAGTCCTGCTGTTCTTACTACCTGGTACATAAAAAATAACATATTTCTCATTACTACCCTTAAGGTCATGCCTACCCAAAGTTATCATATAACATCACAATCTGATATTCCCATAAACATACCCCTTACCTCATATGTTTTATTAGAACCAAACAACTTTTAGCCCTCAATGGTTACACCTCCAATACTTCAGTTACGCTGTTACCTGATTTTACTTCACATCTAATAAATTCACCCAAGTTAATTCACTTAACCCAATAACACCTAAACCTAGGCTTAAACAAATGTTTAGACAACAACATTATTTTATCTGTTACTGATTGTTGCTGATACCACAGTCATGACAACGCATAAGATTGACACATACTTGATAGAGGTCGAGCGACCGTCTCTAACATGTTTGGCTGGAATTCTCACCAGACATGGACCCTCAAGATTCCTCACTGATATTACAGAATGAGTTAACCGCTGGAACCAAAGATTCCTACCTTCACATCTCTAATTTTCACAACAGAAGAATCAAACTACATGCATATAGTTTCTCTCTTCCCTAACGAGCGGTACTGATCAGATACCTCTCCTTGTCTGTCATTAAAATCAAAGACCTCATCCTGTACCTCCATGATGAATCTATATTCTCTCTACCACTATCTGTTCTCCTATTTTAACCCTATTCGTACTATAATTGACAGCACTCTCCATCCGTACCAT
This sequence comes from Coregonus clupeaformis, assembly GCF_020615455.1. Classification (NCBI taxonomy): domain Eukaryota; kingdom Metazoa; phylum Chordata; class Actinopteri; order Salmoniformes; family Salmonidae; genus Coregonus; species Coregonus clupeaformis. Next base: position 4,230,289 of record NC_059229.1, read on the forward strand.
AACCCCTGAGTCCTTCTTACTACCCCTTTAATTTCAGAAAAGTTGTTGTCGGTGTCATACTTCCTACATTTGCTATTGCCATCGTATCATTAATCCCTTCCAAAGTTACCATTAAAGTAGGTGATTTAGTTGCTGTATCAACCTTAATTACTTCTAGTGCGAAAGTTCCCGTTATCCTCTGTGTATTATCTCCTGTTGGAGTGACTACTGTAATCTACTCCTCCTGAACTCCCTTTAAAAGTTGTCTTTGCTTGTACTTCCATCTATCACCACTAGTGTCACTTTTTCCCAACTCTCAGTCCTATCTCTAATCCCTGACTTTCAAACTTTTGATTATAAAAAATACACCTATAATTACCTTGATCTCCCTGCTGGGAACTGCAACTATAGATACTCAATCACCCTCAATCTTCTCTTATCATTCAGCAACACATACTTTCTCAATGCATCTGCTCCTAACAGATCTAAACTCCTACCATATCTTCCCACTAAACTTTAACATGTCCTTCACCACTGTTCTCTCTCTCTTACTACTAACTTTGAAACTTAGCTTACTGTCTTAGAGTTCCTTCAACCCTAGTTCTCCTAACTTATTTTAATCTAATCTTTTCCTCCTAACCTTTAAAAACCTTTTCCACTGATTTATTCACAAAATCCCTTTACCACCAAATTTTTAGAATATGTGATTGGGAAAGTCCCCACCTGTTTCTGACTTTTTACACACAGACTTGGCAAATGACTAAACACCTTTTAGCCTAGCCTGAAATCTCTTAGTGTAAGAATGTAACCCAGAATAACCGTCACCCCTTTTAACTTTATTTCCCAGACAGATTGTCTAATAGGCAGTATCATCCTTCCTATGATACTATCTTTTTAAGCCAATATGATTCCCAAAAACCTACTTTTTAAAATCTTCTACCAGACAGTCGTCTAGTGTACATCTTATTGTACAATTCAATTTAAACAATGCATCTCTTCCCAACAATGCAATAGGTATATTTTTTTATATTAGTATGTCTATTTTAATTTCTCCTTGAGTTTTATAGCAGAGATCAATTGGTTCCCTAAGAGTAATTAACTGTTTTACTACCTCCAATCCCTATCCTAATTAGTCAATTTTACATAGTGAGATGTTTAACCTCTTTAGGCTGAACACAGATACGTTTTTACACTATTCACTATCACTTCTCATAGTCCTCTGGTTTTACTTCGATTGTTGGATATTTTGTCTTCTTCTCTAAGCGATGCTATCAGCTGACACCCCCCTTCCGGATCTTCTAGGCACTCTAGAATCTTTAGGGTTCACCTGGAGAACAGGTGATCTTGAATTGCCCCTGTATCTTCCTTAAAAATGTTCTCTGTTTTTCCTCCTGACTTGTTGCACTCACAGGTAAAGTAACCAATCTGTCCACAATTATAACAGTCTTCTGAAAGTTGCTGGAAGTGTAGCTGAAATCTTCCTCCTCCTTCTATTTCTTCTCGTCCTCTTCCTCTCCAATTCTGTGTCTGTCCAGAAACTGGCTGTGGATATGAAACATCTGGTACCCCCCTTGGCTGGTACAATGGCATTTGATATTGTTCAGTTGAAGCTGTAACAGTGATTGTTGATTTGGTTCACTCTGATTCTTCATAACCAAAACTTCTCTTCTCCACCAGTTGTATGATTGAGTTTTCTCAGAGTTTCTTCGTCCTGTTCTTTCTTGCTGTTGACATATCAGGATTCTTCAACAGCTTATATTCTAAGTTCTGTCCTCAAAATATAATCTTCCATCATCTTCTTACTTCTCTTCTGTGCCAGTCCTTGTAGGACAAACTCCTCTTGAACATAAAGCATCTTTAATCTCCAAATCTTCATCTGAACTCGAACCTCATTCTTCTCTTAGTTTCCAGACATCTCGGTTTTTCTTCCTTCTGGAGTTTTGGATTCATCTTTCTGGTCGTTTCTGCTTGTCCTCTATCTATTATTCATCTTCATCTCTGATGCAACAATCACCCTCCTGGATGATCCCTGGAAGCTGAGGATAAACATCCCTAAGCTCTCCTTCCCTTCTCATAAGGTGGGTGTCATTTTGCTGAATCCGTATGTGAGAAAGGTGTACTAACTTCTGCCATTAGTTGTCCTAACACTACTTTAGTTAAAAGATTACTATTTTTTCCCCTATATCAATCGGTGTAATCACCTTCATATAGCCTTGCTGTCCTTTCTCCCCATTGTAACTACTCTTTTATATTCCTTTATTATGAATTATCTTATTTTAGACTATATAGCCTATGGCTTCCCCCCTGTAATTATTAATATAAACCAAACAACCCAAAAAAAAAAATATATATATATATTTTTTTAAATAAATCAATTAAAAATCATGAATAATTAAAACCAATTTTTATTCCTATATCCTATGTCACCAATTTATCAATTAGTGTTGGCTATCTTACCACAACCCATCAAATGCAAGTAAATGTAAGTTAGTCAACTTCAAAGCAATCCCAAAAACAAAGCCTGTAACCCCTTGCTCTATAACCCCTAATTATCTTAAATTTACAGAATAATGTCAGTCCTTGATTCCCAACACAATTCCAATCAAACCCCAGTGATGCACAGAGCCTCCAAAATGCAATTTTTAATGAATCATTTGCCAAGCCTATGTAAAATTGTCATAACATCAGATATTTTGTAAGGGATGATTTTGTGAACTAGCCTGATATCTGATCCTCTGCCTCTGCCGCGTCACGTGATGTCACGTCAGCACTTCCTGTATCTCCTCTCTCTCTCTCTCCTGTCTCTCATATGACAAGGGAACAAAGACACAGAAACAGATTTTAGTAGTTAATGCAATCACTGAGTTATTTCAACCATATTCAATATTCGTTCGTTCTACATTATTCACTCTAAGACTAAACTCAGAACTAAATAGATCGCTCAAAAACATTTTTATTTTATTTTAATCCGTCATTTAATTTAATTCATTATACTCCGTCAACATATCTCTCTCATTTATCAATTCAATAGGTCACAAAACAAGTTTCATCTTTAACCAAGCGCCGATGTAACAACTAGAAGATTCGTGTTAAAATCTCTTTGTCTGTGTGTTTCTCCGTCTCCCTGCAGCCCCCAACAGAAATATGACACTTTACCCACAATGCCATTTTGTAGTTTTACCATACCCTCGTGTTGTAGTTTAGTGCCGTAAAACAAAACGTGTCCTAATCTCGTGCCATAAACTCCCCCTTTCTGTAGTGTAATGTCGCAAAACCAAACGCATGCATTTAACAATACGATTGCAACACAACAGAACGATAGCATTACGCTACAGCTTCACTATTTTATACCTTATACTCACACAATTACACATAACAGAGCTCACATTTGCGTAGAACTTTGAATTCCACCCACACACAAACAAGTTTAAGAGGCTTATCCCATCGCAATGAGGCCTCTAAGGATATCCGTTAGCATGTAGCACGCAACACAATTAGCATTTAGCCTTAGCATTTAGCCTTAGCCTTTGTGTACAATGTAGCCTGCAACACAACCCAGCATTTAGCATTAACATTAGCCTTAGCCTTTAGCTAACTGCGGCCTACCACACACAAATAACCATCCTGCACTGCCCTATTTATTTTTAACATATTTATCCTACCGTTTTTGCTACCGTGACTTAATGACCATTACACCGAGAAATCAAACCCAATCAAACCCCCCGTCGGACGAGAGTCGAGTCATAATCACAATCAGATAAATCCCATCAAACCGAGTTCTTTCAAAACCCACCGAATGCACATTCTATCGTGCACGCGGATTTGTCGGCCCATCATTTACTAAATGGCCCCTCCGGGGTCTTAAGCGGTACAGTGCCCTAAAGAATGCGCATATCTGTTTTAATTGTACACCTTCAATACTTAATTCCTACCGTTTTATGCTCTAAACTTCCAATTACCTGCCGTTTACCCATGGAATATATTATAACAGACTCTAGTCGACCGCAATAACGCCACCCAAGGCAAGGTCGTATGGTACATCTCTCCAGTGTACACAAGTCGTATCCAATCTAACAAACTCTGAAGCGGTAAGAAAAACTCACCCTTGTCTGGCCATGCTTCAAAGCGAGTTAGCCTGGCGGCTGCCTGAAACAAAGGAGAGGTGCAGACCAGCCCCACGTTGGGTGCCATTTGTCGTATCGGGTGAATGGTGGCAATTATTGCTGTCAACAAAGAGTCCGCTTATGCTGCACAATGATTTAGAGGCTTTTATTAATATCACAAGGTTACAGCATAAGTTACAGACCCGCGGTGTCCGGAGAACGGCGTCTCAGATTGTCATGGCCGTTCTGACTTTCTTCTTCGTTTAACCCCTATTTATAAACAATGCAAAAAGATGCTCCCTCTTCTGGCCAATCACCAGTCTCCCCTGTCTACAACACACTTCCTGTCTGTTGTATGTGACGTTACACTAAAACATTCCCTTTTGATACTAACATAAACAACATTCCATTTCTTCATGAAAAACATTTAACAAAGACATAATCTTCATATACGATAATAACACAACATATATTATAACTCTGTGTGTGTGTGTGTGTGTGCAAGTTCGAACGTGTGCATGTGTGTGTGTGTGTGTGCGCGGTATGCGTGTGTGAGTGGACGTGTGTGTGTGTGTGTGTGTGTGTGTGTGTGTGTGTGTGTGTGTGTGTTTGATGGTATCTCACCTAGAGCCTTGTTGCTCTGCCAGAACCTGTAGAATATGAGGAGGATGACAACAACCACCAGCACAGCCAGACTCACACACACAATGATCACCACTGAGGTACCTGGAATACAGGGAGGTATGAGGGGGGACAAATGCCAGAAATGAACCGTTGAACGTGTGAATGTGTGTACGTGTGAACGTTTGATTTATTTGATTACATATTTTTACTTAAACGTGTGCATGTGTGATTTTTTTAAACCATTCAACCAAGTTTCTTTATAACAATTCAACACATTAATGTTTGATTAAGACAGACAGACAGACAGACAGACAAAAGACAGACATACAGACAGACAGAGAGGATAGATAATAAAGGTTTGAGTATTAAATAATGTATGCACTCACTAACTGTAATTCGCTCTGGATAAGAGCGTCTGCTAAATGACTAAAATGTAAAATGTAAAATGCTTTAGGGTCGAGTGCTTAAAAGGCTGATTGGTAGAGGGCGGGGTCATGAGCAATGCATTCTGGGTCAGCGTTAGACACGGCTGAGGGGCCACTGCATTGTGGGTGGAAGTTAGATTTTCTTCTTCCTCACCATCTTCCTCATCATCAACCTTTGAGACAGTGAGGAGAATCATGACTGTTACCATTAGGAGAAGACAGAAACACACGCGTGCGCATATGCCATAAATGAACCGTTGAACGTGTGAATGTCCTGACAAGGTAGGAAAACAACAAAAATCTGAAAAGTCAGGACATCTTTCATTTTTTGAATTTGTTAAAATGCTATTTTAGGTTTAAGGGTTAGGGGTTAGGGGTTAGGGGTTAAGGTTAGGGTTAGGGTTAGGGTTAGGGAAAATACAATAAAATGGAAATACATTGTAGTCCAGAATATGCACGAAAACAAATCTTTGTGTGTGTGTCCTGTAAATACTTGTTAGTGTGAATGAAGACCTCTCTTCTCTGTTGACTGCTGTTTTGGTAGTACTGCTGTTGGTGATAGACTGGGCTACTGGATGATGTTGACAGCATGGTGTAGAGTGATGAGGAGGAAGTAAGGGGTTCAGGAGTAACTGCTAGGAGAGATCAGAGAACAGAGAAGAGGAGAGGAGAGGAGAGGAGAGAGAGGAGAGGAGAGGAGAGGAGAGGAGAGGAGAGGAGAGGAGAGGGAGAGGAGAGGAGAGGAGAGGAGAGAGGAGGGAGAGGAGAGGAGAGGAGAGGAGAGGAGGGAGAGGAGAGGGAGAGGAGAGGAGAGGAGAGGAGAGGAGAGGAGAGGAGAGGAGAGGAGAGGGAGAGGAGAGGAGAGAGAAGGGGGAGATGAGAGGAGAGGAGAGGAGAGGAGAGGAGAGGAGAGGGGGAGAGGAGAGGAGGAGAGGAGAGGAGAGGAGAGGAGAGGGAGAGGAGAGAGGGAGAGGAAAGAGGAGAGGAGAGAGATGGGGGAGACGAGAGGAGAGGAGAGAGGGAGAGGAGGGGGAAAGGAGAGGAGAGGAGAGGAGAGGAGAGGAGAGGAGAGGAGAGGAGAGGAGAGGAGAGGAGAGGAGAGGAGGGAGGGAGGGAGGGAGGGAGGGAGGGAGGGAGGGAGGGAGGGAGGGAGGGAGGGAGGGAGGGAGGGAGGGAGGGAGGGAGGGAGGGAGGGAGGGAGGGAGGGAGGGAGGGAGACCAGTCTCTAGTGAAACAGTGTAAACCTGATCTAGGACCAGTCTCTAGTGTAACAGTGTAGACCTGATCTAGGACCAGTGTCTAGTGTATCAGTGTAGAACTGATCTAGGACCAGTCTCTAGTGTAACAGTGTAGACCTGATCTAGGACCAGTCTCTAGTGAAACAGTGTAGACCTGATCTAGGACCAGTCTCTATTGTAACAGTGTAGACCTGATCTAAGACCAGTCTCTAGTGTAACACTGTAGACCTGATCTAGGACCAGTCTCTATTGTAACAGTGTAGACCTGATCTAGGACCAGTCTCTAGTGTAACAGTGTAGACCTGATCTAGGACCAGTCTCTAGTGTAACAGTATAGACCTGATCTAGGAACAGACTCTAGTGTAACAGTGTAGACCTGATCTAGGACCAGTCTCTAGTGTAACAGTATAGACCTGATCTAGGACCAGTCTCTAGTGTAACAGTGTAGACCTGATCTAGGACCAGTCTCTAGTTTATCAGTGTAGACCTGATCTAGGACCAGTCTCTAGTGTAACAGTGTAGACCTGATCTAGGACCAGTCTCTAGTGTAACAGTGTAGACCTGATCTAGGTCCAGTCTCTAGTGTATCAGTGTATTCCTGATCTAGGACCAGTCTCTAGTGTAACAGTGTAGACCTGATCTAGGACCAGTCTCTAGTGTAACAGTGTACTGTTAACCTACCTGAGAGGAGATGTAGTATAGTGATACAGACAGTCATCATGATTCTCTCCCAGTGAAGTCTCATCTCTCCCTGTACTGTCTACAATCACTCAACCCTTTACTACTCCTGTTACAGTACCTGTGATGCTATTGAGTCTGCTCTCTCTGTGGTTTTTCAGTGTGTGTGTATCTGTGTGTGTGTGTATCTGTGTGTGCGTGTGTACGTGTCTGTATGTGTGTGTGTGTGTGTGTTTGTGTGGGTAGGTGGGTGGATGTGTGTGTGTGTGTGTGTGTGTGTGTGTGTGTGTGTGTGTGCGTGCGTGTGTGTGTGTGTGTGTGTAAGGTGTGGGTGTGTGTGTGTAAGGTGTGGGTGTGTCTGTCTTCCTCTTTCTCCACACACACTGAAAAACACACACTACACACAGTAATACTACACATTCACACTGTTTTAAACATTTTGATGAGTTTTAATGAAGTGCTTTAAAAGTTAAGGTACAGTTTATGTACATATATAATAGATATGTAAATCTCAAAGGTACAACTGACTATTATGGTATTACTGTCTTCATTATTATAACAGCCAAAATGAAGCCAAAATGATATGACAAAACACATAGTTCATATTTACACAAATATTTACAAAAATGTTGGTTGACTTTCACAAAATCTGGAGATAAAATTGATTTTAAACCCAGATGTTCATATTTTACATACATTATATACAGTAAAACCACATGAGCTGTTTGAATACAATATGTCAAGGAAGATTTGAAACATGTTTTTTTTTCATGTCATTCCAAGATGGCGGCTCTGTGGTGACAACCCTTCATCTCTCTACAGGGAGCTTCCCTTCATCCCAAATGGCACCTTGTTCTCTATAGAGCACTGCCTTTGACCAGGGCCATATGGGGGATAGGTAATAGAGTGTCATTTGAGACACATCTGTTGATGTATATAGTCCTACATTATTTTGGGTATCTGGGCTGTAGAGTAGATGGCGTCTTCTGGAGTGTCTTTAGAAAGGTGTACAGCAGGGTATCTTGTAGATTCTACAGTATCTTTGGGTAGCTGGGCTGTAGAATAGATGGAATCATCCTGGGTTCCACTGGCTGTTGGAGGGCTTGAAGAGACTCTAGAATCTGTGGGTAGATCCACATTAGAGTAGATGAGAGAAGCTGGGCAATCTGCAGTAGAATAGCTTGGATTTATATCATCTTTGTTGTAGCTAGCGCTAGCATGGATGTCACAGTGTGGGACACTGGTAGCATGGCCAGCAGGGTAGGTTGTAGAGGCTTGGTCAGCATGGTAGGTTGTAGAGCCTTGGCCTGCAGGGTAGGTTAAAGGGTCTTGGCCAGCAGGGTAGGCTGTAGAAGCTTGGCCAGCAGGGTAGGTTGTAGAGTCTTGGCCAGCAGGGTAGGTTGTAGAGGCTTGGCCAGCAGGGTAGGTTGTAGAGTCTTGGCCTTCAGGGTAGGTTGTAGAGACTTGGCCAGCAGGGTAGGTTGTGGAGTCTTGGCCAGCAGGGTAGGTTGTAGAGACTTGGCCAGCAGGGTAGGTTGTAGAGTCTTTTCCAACAGGATAGGTTGTAGAGTTGGTAGGTGAGTTGACAGTAGAGTAGACTGAAGAGATGACCACAGGGAGTGTGTCTGTCTGTCTTTCTGCCTCTCTGATCTCCTCATACACACAGTCAACCTGCATAGAGAACCAATGACAATAAATACATGGTCAGAC
>NC_059229.1:4244045-4304045 GCF_020615455.1 Coregonus clupeaformis
TATGTATGAATGAATGAAAGAAAGAACAAACACATAACTTAATGATTGATTAATATATAAACGAATTAACAAATGAACGATCAAATAAACAAATTAATTAAAAACACAAATGAGTGAAAACATTAATAAATGAAAACATGAATTCAGGATTTGCCATACAGATCAGTGAAAGTAGTAGACTATGTAGCAGAGTGTTTAATGGTGCAGTACATCTATGAGGTGTCTACATCTGTAGGGTGAGTGTCTGGGTGGTTACTAGCATCAGAGTCTGTACTGAAGGAGACAGTATTATAGTGGAGACAGGCTGGATCTCTGGGGAAGTTGACAGTAGCATAGTGGAGACAGGCTGGATCTCTGGGGAAGTTGACAGTAGCATAGTGGAGACAGGCTGGATCTCTGGGGAAGTTGACAGTAGCATAGTGGAGACAGGCTGGATCTCTGGGGAAGTTGACAGTAGCATAGTGGAGACAGGCTGGATCTCTGGAGAAGTTGATAGGTGCATAGTGGAGACAGGCTGGATCTCTGGGGAAGTTGACAGTAGCATAGTGGAGACAGGCTGGATCTCTGGGGAAATTGACAGTAGCATAGTGGAGACAGGCTGGATCTCTGGGGAAGTTGACAGTAGCATAGGTCACACTGTATGGAACCTTTGTAGACAGACCAACATTGGAGTAGATGTCATCTGCACAAGGATTCGTTGCCGTGGCGTTGATGGTGTGAAGTCACAGGCTGTATCTGCATTCTTATTGGTTGCCATGGTGTAGATGGTGGTGATATCGCAGGCTGAATCTGGGATCTGATTGGTTGCTGTGAAGTAGATGTGGTTAGCGATGGTTCCTGTGTCTTGATCCTGGTTGGAGTGTTTGGATACTGAAGAGGAAAACAAACATAGATGATTTATTTATAATTTATCTTTGAAGATTTATGTTATTTTAATTAACTGTTTTCATTTATAAAATGTATATTTATTTTTTGACATATTTTTGTGTTTTTTAAATAACGATTGTGTGTGATAACTACCGTACCTGTTGGTTTCCAGTCTCTGTCTCTCCTCTGTCTAAAGAACATGAACAGCAGAAGACCCAGCAGTAGTAGAACAACACCCAGACCAACACCAGAGAACATCACATCACCTAGAACACCCAGACCAACACCAGAGAACATCAGATCACCTAGAACACCCAGACCAACACCAGAGAACATCAGATCACCTAGAACACCCAGACCAACACCAGAGAACATCAGATCACCTAGAACACCCAGAGACAGTACACAGGCATAATGTTCCAGTGATGCTACATTTAGCTAGTCTCTACTGTACTGTACTTCTGTGTTTCTTCATTTCAGAGGGAGGGAAGAGGGAAGACAACATTAGACAGAAAAACAGGTGGGTGTTGAGGAGAGCATATGAGTCAAATAAGTTAGGTGGAAACCCCGAGAGAGAGAGAGAGAGAGAGAGAGAGAGAGAGAGAGAGAGAGAGAGAGAGAGAGAGAGAGAGAGAGAGAGAGAGAGAGAGAGAGAGAGAGAGAGAGAGAGAGAAAAAAAATGTATCCACCCCTACAAAAATGACCATGAATTATAATTCAAATAATAATAAAATTTCCTGTTGCTGCAGGATTATATTCCTGCTGTATCAAACTGGCTCAAACTGGCTCAAAAAACAGGTTAGGGTTAGGGTTAAAGGTTAGGGTTAGGGTTAGGGTTAAAGGTTAGGGGAAATTTGATTTTGAATGGGAATCAATTATTTGGTCCCCACAAGGATAGTAAAACAACATGTGTGTGTCTCACCAGTAGTTATCTTTGTTCTGGTCCTTTGTCTGATGAATATGATGAGAATGAGGACCAACACACACACCACCATCCCCAGACCTGTCCCCATATACACCAGTACCCCTGGAGAACACACAGTAACACATTAGTAACACACACACCACCATCCCCAGACCTGACCCCATATACACCAGGACACCTGGAGAACACACAGTAACACATTAGTAACACACACACCACCATCCCCAGACCTGTCCTGTCTGTGTGTGTGTGTTTGTGTGTGTGTGTGTGTGTGGGGGGGAGACTTTACAGAGTACTGTATATATCATAGATACCATCAGACCTGACCACAGACAGGAGGAGAGACTTTACAGAGTACTGTATATATCATAGATACCATCAGACCTGACCACAGACAGGAGAGACTTTATCAGGGTTACAACATTTCAGTAACTTTCCCCAATCTTCCAGGTTTTCCAGAAATGACCAGAATAACTCAACCCTATGCTTTACAGGCTATAGATATCAGACTGATGGATCGTTACCAGGGTCATCTGGTGGGTTGGTCGGTAGACTAGTGGATAGGTCAGTTAATAAAGTAAAGTAAGATAGGTTGGAAGATTGGTCAGTTGTTTGGTCGGTCAGTTGGTTGGTAGGGTCTGTCAGGTGACAGACAGACAGAAAGACATACAGACAGACAGACAGGCAGACAAAACACAGACAGACAGACAGAGAGAGAGAGAGAGAGAGAGAGAGAGAGAGAGAGAGAGAGAGAGAGAGAGAGAGAGAGAGAGAGAGAGAGAGAGAGAGAGAGAGAGACAGGCAGGCAGGCAGGCAGATATATAATGGAGTAGTGTAATAATAATAATAATAATAATAAGAGGATAGATAATAAAGGTGTGATAAAGGAGGAGACTGTAGTGATCAGAGTAACCATAGCAACGGAGGCCATTGTATCAGCAGCAGCTCTCCACAAAATGAAACTTACCAGAACTCTGATTCTGTCCTGCACCAGGAGAGTAGTCTGAGGGAGGAGAATCTAGAGAGGAGAGAGAGAGAGAGAGAGAGTGAGTGAGAGAGAGAGATAACGAGAGAGAGAGAGAGAGAGAGAGAGAGAGAGAGAGAGAGAGAGAGAGAGAGAGAGAGAGAGAAATTTGTCCAAAGAATGAACAGTTACAATTGATTTCCTCCAGAATTAGAAGCATTTAATATCACAGCTTGTTAGTTGTAATGTCTGAGATGAGAGATTCATCATACCTGTTCTTGATGAAAAGTGACCACTGATATCTCCAGATGTCAGAAACGTTGTAGAGAGGTTTGGGAGGATTGTGGAGACATGGGGTCTGGAGGTGACAGGTGACGGTGTAGGAGTAGGAGGAGCTGTGAGTCAGTAGAAAGTACATATAAACACCAATACTGAAACAACTTTATGTCAGGGGATATAAGTCAGGAAGTTCATTACTAGATATCAATTTACATGTAGTGTTAACTTACCATCTTTAACTGTGAGATGCACCTCTTGGTATGTGTCCTTTATAAATCTCTCCACTCCACACCAGTAGGTCCCAGAGTCTGACTTCATCAGGTTCTTGATGGTCACATAGAAGACTCCATCTCCCTTGTCTTCTATACTGTATCTACCTTGAGATACATTCTTACTTTATCCCTGCACAAATCATACTTGAACCGTGCACATCTTCCTTTAACCCTGCATAATCTTACTTTAACCCTGCATAAACCAAGGTAAAAGACCAACATATCAAGCATTCTAAGTTCAGTGCATTATCATAAGGTACATGTGAAAAACAAACTCAGAACTGTAAAACCTTATAGACAAGTACATTTTTTTATTCCTTCTGTACTATATAATCCAGACAGTAGTATAGAAACTGATACAGACAGACAGAGCTCACCTGAGAGAAGACAGCAGGAGACAACATGGAGTATCTTCATTCTGGACAGTTAATCCTCAATTACTCTACTGTTAAAGTTACTTTACTATCACAGTTACTATACTGTTAAAGTTACTTGACTATCACAGTTACTCTACTGTTAAAGTTACTTTACTATCACAGTTACTATACTGTTCAAGTTACTTTACTATCACAGTTACTCTACTGTTAAAGTTACTTTACTATCACAGTTACTATACTGTTCAAGTTACTTTACTATCACAGTTACTATACTGTTAAAGTTACTTTACTATCACAGTTACTATACTGTTAAAGTTACTTGACTATACTACCAGCTAGCACAGGTCCACAACAGCTTCTCTGTCAGCTATTCGTTTGACAGCAGGGTGTTTCTGAAATGATCTGTCTTCCTTAGTTGAAAGCTCCTCCCTCCTCTAACACCCTCCCCTCTCTCTCTCTCTCTCTCTCTCTCTGTCTCTGTCTCTCTCTCTCTCTCTCTCTCCCCCTCTCTCTCTCTCTCTCTCTCTCTCTCTCTCTCTCTCTCTCTCTCTCTCTCTCTCTCTCTCTCTCTCTCTCTCAATTCAATTCAATTCAATTCAAAGGGCTTTATTAGCATGGGAAACACATGTTTCCATTGCCAAAGCAAGTGAAATAGATAATAAACAAAAGTGAAATAAACAGTATAAAATGCATGTCAGAGAGATTGAGATAGTGATGGTGGTGGTAGAGTGGGTGGACATTAGCTGATACATCCTCATTTCTCTGTAGTGACCTCAGCGTCTACAGGTCTATATGTCCTGCTGAGTGAAACTGGTTCAATACGGCCGGATGTTAGACTTGTGTTAAAACTGTCAACTTCTCTGTTCTAAAGTTACCGTGTTTGTTCCAGCAGAGGAGGAACACATTGTTGAGATGATGACAATATAGTTAAAGTATACATCAATATATTGTATTACTTTTTCTGACATTTCATTGATCCAAATACAGTCTTTGTAAATGATAAACTCAACAGATGAGTTTCTGAACAGAAGAAACATCCCTCATCTACAACCCAACTCCCCCTTAATGAATGATGTCATCACATAACAGACAAGCAACTGAGATCTCAGTCAACAAATAGAATGACCTCCACATCGCCCCCTACAGAATGTTATCAGTACTGATGAATAAATATCCTATAATCTCGACAAACAGACGGTTATTTCGCTCTCTATTGAGCCTGGGGACGAGGTTACGGTTATGTAAGTGAAATTCCATTAATGGATTGAAAAGTCTACATGGTAAATGATGGTCATCAATGATAAATTGAGTTGGGATTATTGTTATAAATTCAATTGGACCCCAGCTCTGGTAACGATAACACTTGTGTATCAAAACCAGACGATCAGACGACCTCTTCTCTTCAGAATACAGAGCATAGAATTACATATTAGAATGTAATGTAATGTAATGTGTGTGCAAGTTTGAACGTGCGCATGTGTGTGTGTGCCTGCGCATGTGTGTGTGAATGTGATGTGAGTATGCATGCGTGAGTGGACGTGTTTGTGTGTGTGTGTGTGTGTGTGTGTGTTTGATGGTATCCCACCTAGAGTCTTGTTGCTCTGCCAGAACCTGTAGAATATGAGGAGGATGACAACAACCACCAGCACAGCCAGACTCACACACACAATGATCACCACTGAGGTACCTGGAATACAGGGAGATATCAGTGGTCACTTTTCATCAAGAACAGGTATGATGAGTCTCTCATTTCAGACATTACAACTAACAAGCTGTGATATTAAATGCTTCTAATTCTGGAGGAAATCAATTGTAACTGTTCATTCTTTGGACAAATTTCTCTCTCTCTCTCTCTCTCTCTCTCTCTCTCTCTCTCTCTCTCTCTCTCTCTCTCTCTCTCTCTCTCTCTCTCTCTCTCTCTCTCTCTCTCTCTCTCTCTCTCTTCTCCCTCTCCCTCTCCCTCTCCCTCTCCCTCTCTCAATTAAATTAAATTCAAAAGGCTTTATTGTCAGAGAGATTGAGGTAGTGATGGTGGTGGTGGGAGGGGATGGCATTAGCCTACACATCCTGATGATTTCTCTGTAGTGACCTCAGTGTCTACAGGTCTATATGTGCTGCAGAGTGAAACTGGTTCAAACCGGCCGAAGGTTAGACTTCCAAACCACAAGAGAACTCAGCTAGCTGTGGTGACTAAGTGTTAAAACTGTCAACTTCTCTGTTCTAGTTACCATGTTTGTTCCAGCAGAGGAGGAACACATTGTTGAGATGATGACAATACAGTTAAAGTATACATCAATATAGTCGCTAGTGTAATAGTGTAGACCTGATCTAGGACCAGTCTCTAGTGTAAGTATAAATCTGTAAACCTACCTGAGAGGAGATGTAGTGTAGTGATACAGACAGTCATCATGATTCTCTCCCAGTGAAGTCTCATCTCTCCCTGTACTGTCTACAATCACTCAACCCTTTACTACTCCTGTTACAGTACCAGTGATGCTATTGAGTCTGCTCTCTCTGTGGTTTTTCAGTGTGTGTGTATCTGTGTGTGTGTGTATCTGTGTGTGCGTGCGTACGTGTCTGTATGTGTGTGTGTGGGTGGGTGGATGTGTGTGTGCGTGTGTGTGTGTGTGTGTGTGTGTGTGTGTGTGTGTGTGTGTATGTGTGTGTGTGTGTGTGTGTGTGTGTGTAAGGTGTGGGTGTGTCTCAGTCTTCCTCTTTCTCCACACACACTGAAAAACACACACTACACACTAATACTACACATTCACACTGTTTTAAACATTTTGATGAGTTTTAATGAAGTGCTTTAAAAGTTAAAAGGTACAGTTTATGTACATATATAATAGATATGTAAATCTCAAAGGTACAACTGACTATTATGGTATTACTGTCTTCATTATTATAACAGGCAAAATGAAGCCAAAATGATATGACTAAACACATAGTTCACATTTACACAAATATTTACGATAATGTTGGTTGACTTTCACAAAATCTGGTGATAAAATTGATTTGAAACCTAGATGTTAATATTTTACATACATTATATACAGTAAAACCACATGAGCTGTTTGAATATAATATGTCAAGGAGGATTTGAAACATGAAAGGGATTGGGTTTTTCCATGTCATTCCAAGATGGCGGCTCTGTGGTGAAAACCCTTCAACTCTCTACAGGGAGCTTCCCTTCATCCCAAATGGCACCTTGTTCTCTATAGAGCACTGCCTTTGACCAGGGCCATATGGGGGATAGGTAATAGAGTGTCATTTGAGACGCATCCCTTGTATAGATTATATAGTCCTACGTTATTATGGGTAGCTAGGCTTTAGAGTAGATGGCGTCTTCTGGAGTGTCTTTAGAGAGGTGTACAGCAGGGTATCTTGTAGATTCTACAGTATCTTTGGGTAGCTGGGCTGTAGAATAGATGGAATCATCCTGGGTTCCACTGGCTGTTGGAGGGCTTGAAGAGACTCTAGAATCTTTGGGTAGATCCACATTGGAGTAGATGAGAGAAGCTGGGCGATCTGCAGTAGAATAGCTTGGATTTATATTATCTTTGTGGCAGATAGCGTTAGCATAGATGTCACAGTGTGGAATCAAGTATGGGTTTGTAGAGGCTTGGCTAGCAGGGTAGGTTGTGGAGTCTTGGCCAGAAGGGTAGTTTGTAGAGTTGGTAGGTGAGTTGACAGTAGAGTAGACTGAAGAGATGACCACAGGGAGTGTGTCTGTCTGTCTGTCTGCCTCTCTGATCTCCTCATACACAAAGTTAACCTGCTTAGAGAACCAATGACAATAAATACATGTTCATATATGAAAAGAAGTGGAGGGCCCTCAACCATCAACAAGTGTTGTTTGCCACTGTTTTTCTTCATGGAATGTTAGCAGGTTGCACCACAATCCCACTAGAGGATGCTATAGACTCACACAGTCAACCATAAGATGTTTAGTTTACCATCACACACAGCCAACCTCCTTGTCTATCACCTCTGCATTACAAGTTGTTTTGGACAAAACACACACACACACACACACACACACACACACACACACACACACACACACACACACTGGTGGTGGTGGTGGTGTTCTCCTGGTTCCTCTCCTCTGTCTGTAGAACAGGAGCAGGACCAGTCCTAACACCGTCACCATGACTACCAGACCAACACTGGTCCACACCATCAGACCTGACCACAGACAGGAGGAGAGACTTTACAGAGTACTGTATATATCATAGATACCATCAGACCTGACCACAGACAGGAGGAGAGACTTTACAGAGTACTGTATATATCATAGATACCATCAGCCCTGACCACAGACAGGAGGAGAGACTTTACAGAGTACTGTATATATCATAGATACCATCAGACCTGACCACAGACAGGAGGAGAGGCTTTACAGAGTACTGTATATATCATAGATACCATCAGAGCTGACCAGAGATAGTTACAACGTTCATTCGGTCAGTTGGTTTCTCAGTTGGTCAGCGGGTTGGTCAGTCAGTCTCTCAGTAAGGCAGGAAGACAGATAGGCAGCCGGACAGACAGACAGGCAAGCAGGCAGCCAGGCAGCCAGGAAGACAGACAGACAGACAGACAGACAGACAGACAGACAGACAGACAGACAGACATACAGACAGACAGACAGACAGACAGACAGACAGACAGACAAACAGACACACAGGCAGGGAGGCAGCCAGGAAGACAGACACACAGACAGACAGACAGACAGACAGACAGACAGACAGACAGACAGACAGACAGACAGACAGACAGACAGACAGACAGACAGACAGACAGACAGACAGACAGACAGACAGACAGACAGACAGATAATGGAGTAATGATAATAATAGTAATAATAATAAGAGGATAGATAATAAAGGTGTGATAAAGGAGGAGACTGTAGTGATCAGAGTAACCATAGCAACAAAGGACATGGTGTCAGCAGCTGCTCAGCCCAAAACCTCAAGTGTTGCATCACTTCCTGTAGGTCTCTGAGAGACTCACATCTACACCATATTTAGTCACCACTCAAATCAGTAGATATGAAACTTACGAGCACTCTGACTCTGTCCTGCACCAGGAGAATAGTCTAAGGGAGGAGAATCTAGAGAGAGGGAGAGAGAGAGAGAGAGAGAGAGAGAGAGAGAGAGAGAGAGAGAGAGAGAGAGAGAGAGAGAGAGAGAGAGAGAGAGAGAGAGAGTGAGAAAGTGTGAGAGAGAGAGAGAGAGAGAGAGAGAGAGAGAGAGAGAGAGAGAGAGAGAGCGGAGAGAGAGAGAGAGAGAGAGAGAGAGAGTGAGAGGGAGAGAGAGAGAGATAGAGCGAGAGAGAGAGAGAGAGAGAGAGAGAGAGAGAGAGAGAGACAGAGAGAGAGACAGAGGGAGAGACAGAGAAAGAGAGAGAGAGAGAGAGTGAGAAAGTGTGAGAGATAGAGAGAGAGAGAGAGAGAGAGAGAGAGAGGGGAGCGAGAGAGAGAGGAGAGAGAGAGAGATTTGTCCAATGCTTGAACAGATCCAATTGATTTCCTCCAGCATTACAGCATTTCATATCACAACATATTAGTTGTAATGTCTAAGATGAAAGATTCATCATACCTGCTCTTGATGAAGAGTGACCACTGATGTCTCCAGATGCCAGAAATGTTGTAGAGATGTTAGAAGATGTTGAAGAGAGGTTTGGGGATGTTGCAGAGAGGTTTGTGAGGGTTGTGGAGACATGAGGTCTGGAAGTGACAGTTGACGGTTTAGGAGGAGCTGTGTGTAAAACAGAAGAACAGGCTTCCACTAATACTGTCACCATTTAGCTTTTCTCTAATGATGTCATGAAACCTGTAACAAACAATAACCTCTGAATATTTCAAGACAAATGTGATTGAGTGTTAACTTACCATCTGTAACTATGAGATGCACCTCTTGGTATGAATCTTTTATAGATCTGTCCACTCCACACCAGTAGGTCCCTGAGTCGGACTTCATCAGGTTCTTAATGGTAACAGTGAAGTCTCCATCTCTATAGTCATGTATGGCGTATCTTCCTCTCTCAATATAGTTATTGTTCTTCTGAGTTTGAACCAGAACGTCGTTGTAACTGTCACATTTCTTCCCACAGAAGTACTTGTCATTGCTTTTTCCAAACCATTTATCTGCATGTGAGCACCGAATTGTGACCTTTCCCCCAACAACTCCAGTCACCTTAGTGATGGCTGACTCCACAACACAGAGAGCTGTCAAACAGAAACATACGGTCACTAAAGAGGAATTGAACCTCATTGTCCTCAACACCTTCATAGTCCTACTGTACCCATCAAGTGAGAGGTGAGAGGACCTCACCTTTTAAAGTTCAGTACATTCTACCATGAATATGCAGATATATCATCTGATCACATCTCTAGTGTATCATGTTCTGGCTCCTTATAGACAAATCATTAACTTATTATACTATATCATCCAGACAGTATACAGTGTAGTACTATAGAAACTGATGCAGACTGTAGACAGACAGTATACAGTCTAGTACTATAGAAACTGATACAGACTATAGACAGACAGTATACAGTCTAGTACTATAGAAACTTATATAGACTACAGACAGACAGTATACAGTCTAGTACTATAGAAACTTATATAGACTACAGACAGACAGTATACAGTCTAGTACTATAGAAACTGATACAGACAGACAGTACACAGTCTAGTACTATAGAAACTGATACAGACTACAGACAGGCAGACAGACAGACAGACAGGTGGACAGGCCGACATACAGATAGACAGGTAGACAGGCAGACAGACAGACAGGTGGACAGGCAGACAGACAGAACTCACCTGAGAGGAGACAGCAGGAGACAACATGGAGTATCTTCATTCTGGACAGTTAATCCTCAATTACTATTCTGTTAAAGTTACTTTACTACCAGTGTTACTATACTGTTAAAGTAGCTTTACCATTACAGTTACTATGCTGTTAAAGTTACTTTACTATCACAGTTACTATACTGTTTAAGTTACTTTACGATACCACCAAGCACAGGTCCACAACAGCTTGTCTGTCAGCTACTCTCAGTCCTACTAAACCATCAGCAGTTAGACAGTGTTTGACAGCTGGGTGTTTCTGAAGAGCTCTTTCTTCCTCTATTGAAAGCTCCTCCCTCCTCTGACACCCCACCCCCCTCCCTCTCTCCCTCTCTCTCTGCATGTCAGAAAGATGGAAATAGTGATGGTGGTGACAGTGGTGGTGGAGGGGGAGGGCATTAGTCTACATATCCTGGTGATTGCTTTGAATTGACACTAGTGTCTGGAGGTCTATGTGCTGCAGATGGAAACTGGTTCAATCCAGCCGGATGTTAGATTTCTAAACCATAAGAGATCTCAGCTAGCTGTGGGTGACTAAGTGTGAAAACTGTTAACTTCTCTGTTCTAAAGTTACCATGTTTCTTTCAGCAGAGCAGGAACACATTGTTGAGATGATCCTCTGTAGCTCAATTGGTAGAACATAGCGCTTGTAACACCAGGGTAGTGGGTTCAATCCCCGGGACCACCCATACGTAAAAATGTATGCACGCATGACTGTAAGTCGCTTTGGATAAAAGCGTCTGCTAAATGGCATATTATATTTTAGATGATGACAATATAGTTAAAGTATACATCAATATATTTTATTACTTTTTCTGACATTTCATTGATCCAAATACAGTCTTTGTAAATGATCAACTCAACAGATGAGTTTCTGAACAGAAGAAACATCCCTCTACAACCCAACTCTCCCTTAATGAATGATGTCATCACATAACAGACAAGCAACTGAGATCTCAGTAAACCAATAGAACGACCTCCACATCGCCCCCTACAGAATGTTATCAGTACTGATTAATACATACTCAAATCTTGACCACCAGCCGGGTCTCTCTCTCTCTATTGATCCTGGGGACGAGCTTACAGTTATTCGAATAAACTATATGTTTCAACTAGGTCAATTCAGGAAGTGAAATTCCATTCATGGATTGAAAAGTCAACATGGAAAATGATGGTCATCAATGATAAATTGAATTGTGATTCATTGATTGTATTGAAATGGAATTAAATAAAATGTAATTGGTCACCAGCTCTGGTAACAAGAACACTGTGTCACAACCAGACAATCAGACGACCTCTTCTCTTCAGACTACAGAGCATATAATTACATATTAGACTTCAATTAGTGTTACAGAGTCTATTCAGAGTTTGTGACATTGTTAAGGCTCTGGTAGACATCCAATGCTTTGTGGTCCCGCGCCTGATAGGCTGATTGGTAGAGGGAGGGGTCATGAGCAATGCATTCTGGGTCAGCGTTGGACACGGGCTGAGGGTCCACTGCATTCTGGGTAGAAGTTGTATTTTCTTCATCCTCACCATCCTCCTCATCATCAACATGTTAGACAGTGAGGAGAATCATTAGGTGAAGAAAGACACAGATGTGCACACAAGCACACAAACACACGCATGCACACACACACACTTACACACACACACGTACACACATACGTACACTCATGCACAGACACACACACGCATGCACACATACACTTACACACACACACACGTACACACACACGTACATTCACGCACAGACACACACACGCATGCACACGTACACACATACGTACAGACACAACACGGGCACGTAAACAAACGTAAACACACACGTACACTCACGTACACACACACACGTATACAGATGTACACACACTCACACACACGTTAACAATGTATAAGTCAAATTCTCCGATAGAGTTATTATTATTATTTTATTTTTTAATTTGGTGGGGGGGGGGGGGGTGGTGGTGGTGGATCAGCTTTAATATTGCAGATAGATTGTAACTTCCATCAATGTAATTGTCTGCATCACTTCCCATATGTTGTTTTTTCTCTGTGGCAGATCAAGGTGTTGCGTCAAGACGTTTATACAGATCAGACCTGGACAGAGTATGAGTAGCTCGGTTTCAAGGGTGTTTATTAATAAAATAATCAAAAGAAAAGGTTAGGTCTCTCCCATGAGACCCTCTCCAGGATACCGTCTCCAACTACACGGAAGTTATCTTACTTCCCCCATGTGCTGCTCTTCTGGCAGCTTTATGGGCCTTGCACAGCTGGTGAGCAATCCGCCCTTAATTACTCACCAGCTCCCAATCAGCCCCAATACCTGGCATGTCCAGCAGATGGAGCCACCTCCTCATGATGTATACTCCATCTGTTACCAGGCCTCAACGAGTCTCCCCCTGGTGGCTGACCTGCTGTACGCCACAATACATATACACATACAGGGAGGGAAAAAAGTATTTGATCCCCTGCTGATTTTGTACGTTTGCCCACTGAAAAAGAAATGATCAGTCTATAATTTTAATGGTAGGTTTATTTGAACAGTGAGAGACAGAATAACAACAATCCAGAAAAACTTATGTCAAAAATGTTATAAATTGATTTGCATTTTAATGAGGGAAATAAATATTTGACCCCTCTGCAAAACATGACTTAGTACTTGGAGGCAAAACCCTTGTTGGCAATCACAGAGGTCAGACGTTTCTTGTAGTTGGCCACCAGGTTTGCACACATCTCAGGAGGGATTTTGTCCCACTCCTCTTTGCAGATCTTCTCCAAATCATTAAGGTTTTGAGGCTGACGTTTGGCAACTCAAACCTTCAGCTCCCCTCCACAGATTTTCTATGGGATTAAGGTCTGGAGACTGGCTAGACCACTCCAAGACCTTAATGTGCCTCTTCTTGAGCCACCCCTGTGTGTTTTGGGTCATTGTCATGCTGGAATACCCATCAACGACCCATTTTCAATGCCCTCGCTGAGGGAAGGAGGTTCTCACCCAATATTTGACGGTACATGGCCCCGTCCATCATCCCTTTGATGCGGTGAAGTTGTCCTGTCCCCTTAGGAGAAAAACACCCCCAAAGCATATTGTTTCCACCTCCATGTTTGACGGTGGGGATGGTGTTCTTGGGGTCATAGGCAGCATTCCTCCTCCTCCAAACACGGCGAGTTGAGTTGATGCCAAAGAGCTCAATTTTGGTCTCATCTGACCACCACACTTTCACCCAGTTCTCTTCTGAATCATTCAGATGTTCATTGGCAAACTTCAGACGGGCATGTATATGTGCTTTCTTGAGCAGGGGGACCTTGCGGGCACTGCAGAATTTTAGTCCATCACGGCCTGGTGTGTTACCAATTGTTTTCTTGGTGACTATGGTCCCAGCTGCCTTGAGATCATTGACAAGATCCTCCCGTGTAGTTCTGGGCTGATTCCTCACCGTTCTCATGATCATTGCAACTCCACGAGGTGAGATCTTGCATGGAGCCCCAGGCCGAGGGAGATTGACAGTTCTTTTGTGTTTCTTCCATTTGCGAATAATCGCACCAACTGTTGTCAACTTCTCACCAAGCTGCTTGGCGATGGTCTTGTAGCCGATTCCAGCCTTGTGTAGGTCTACAATCTTGTCCCTGACATCCTTGGAGAGCTCTTTGGTCTTGGCCATGGTGGAGAGTTTGGAATCTGATTGATTGATTGCTTCTGTGGACAGGTGTCTTTTATACAGGTAACAAGAAGAGATTAGGAGCACTCCCTTTAAGAGTGTGCTCCTAATCTCAGCTCGTCACCTGTATAAAATACACCTGGGAGAGAGAAATCTTTCTGATTGAGAGGGGGTCAAATACTTATTTCCCTCATTAAAATGCAAATCAATTTATAACATTTTTGACATGCGTTTTTCTGTATTGTTTTGTTGTTATTCTGTCTCTCACTGTTCAAATAAACCTACCATTAAAATTATAGACTGACCATTTCTTTGTCAGTGGGCAAACATACAAAATCAGCATGGGATTAAATACTTTTTTCCCTCACTGTACATACATATAAATACATATACATACATATATATACATATCCTTTTTTGAAATAGATTTCCCTTGATTACTTTCTAACCCCACCACCCCTTCCCTAATTGGAGTAAACTAGTGAACAACAATGCTTAGGCCTCTACTTCCAGTTTATACATACTATATACATTTTATGGACACAGTCAATTTTACAATAATTATATTTTGTTTGTTTTTACTCCTGAACTTCCTCTACCCTCAACCTCTCCGATCATTTTCATGATGTCCATCCGGTTTGCTTCTATATGCCATATCTTTCTAACTGTGCTCTTTCACAAAAACTCTCAACCTATAACCTTATACTTATTATGGACACAGTATGCTTTACATTAGTTATCTTGCTGTTAGTAGTTGTTGCTAGTTGTTATTCGTCCCATCTTTCAGCTCCATTCAACACCTCCCATCCATCTGTTAACACCATCCATATTGGATTTCTATTTGCCATATATTTTTCAACTGTGCTGTGATGTTTCACAAAAGTTCTAAACTCTTCTATTCTCATTGTTTCCACAGATTGTAAATTAAAAATAAACGTTTTTGCTAAAAGTATTATTATATTATTGATCGATTGACTATGATTTTTCAGATCAACCTGTAGTGCTATCTGCAAGGTTAGCTCCAGTGTCACGCCCTGGCTCTGGGGACTCTTTATATTGAGCCAGGGTATGTAGTTTCTATGTTGTATTTTCTATGTTTATTCTAGATCATGTATTCTATGTTGGCCAGTTGGTTCCCAATCAGAGGCAGCTGTGGCTCGTTGTCTCTGATTGGGAACCATACTTAGGCAGCCTGTTTTCTCTAGTCATTGTGGGATCTTGTTCTGTATAGGTTTGTGTTGGTGTAACTTTAGACTTCACGTATCGTTTTGTTGTTTTGTTGTATTTGTTAAAGTACTCATAAAAAAATGTACGCATATCACGCTGCGCCTTGGTCCGCTTCATCTAATAACGTTCGTGACAGAAGATCCCACCAAAAAAGGACCAAGCAGCATGTCCAGGAACAGACAGCCTGGACTTGGGAGGAGATCCTGGACGGGAAGGGATCCTGGACCTGGGAGGAAATCCAGGCCGGTATGGATCGCCGTCCGTGGGAGGAAACTGTGGAGGCGCGTTGTAGAGAGGAGAAACGGCGCCAACAGTGCCGTCGTCAGACAGGCGAGAGGCAACCCCAATAAACATTTTTGGGGGGGGCACACGGCGTGGACGACGAGGCAGCAGGAGGCAGCGACAGGGCGAATCTGCAGACTAGGAGAGGAGGCCACCAGGTTACGGGGGCTATTGGTCCAGAGGGAGCAGGAGTTAATTGGTCAGAGGGAGGAGCTACAGGAGGCGATAAGGGAGAAGGAGAGTGTAGAGGCACGGCGAGAGGCACTGATTAGGCAGCAGAGGGAGCGGAGGTTTATGAGGAAACCCAGTCCCGCTCCTCGCACCAAGCAAGTGGTGTGTGTCACCAGTCCGGTCCGGCCCGTTCCTGATCCCTGCACTAAGTCAGTGGTGTGTGCTCCCAGTACGGCACGGCCCGTTCCTTCTCCCCGTACTTAGGCTAGGCAGCGTGAGACTGGGCAGGTTCCGAGTTATGAGGAGCTGCGTACTGTGCTAGCGTCCTGTACGTCCTGTGCTAGCACCAAGCACGTGTTGTGCTAAGGTGGGCATGCAGCCAGGACGGAGTGTGCCAGCTCAACGCTCGTGGCCTCCAGTACCCCTCCTCGGTCCCGGATATCCTGCGCCAGTGCCACGTGCTGTAGTGCCAGTACGAGTGCACAACCCTGTACGTCCTGTGCTGATGCCTCACACAGAGTGTGTAGAAGTAGGCATTCAGCCAGGACGGGTTGTGTAAGCTCTTCGCTCCAGACCTCCAGTCCGTCTCCACAGTCCAGTCCGGCCCGTTCCTGCTCCCCGCACCAAGCCAGTGGTGCGCGTCGCCAGCCCGGTCCGGCCTGTTCCTGCTCCCCGCACCAAGCCAGTGGTGAGCGTCGCCAGCCCGGTCCGGCCTGTTCCTGCCCCTCACACCAAGCCAGTGGTGCGCGTCGCCAGCCCGGTCCGGCCTGTTCCTGCCCCTTGCACCAAGCCAGTGGTGCGCGTCGCCAGCCCGGTCCGGCCTGTTCCTACCCCTCGCACCAAGACAGTGGTGCGCGTCGCCAGCCCGGTCCGGCCTGTTCCTGCCCCTCACACCAAGCCAGTGGTGCGCGTCGCCAGCCCGGTCCGGCCTGTTCCTGCCCCTTGCACCAAGCCAGTGGTGCGCGTCGCCAGCCCGGTCCGGCCTGTTCCTACCCCTCGCACCAAGACAGTGGTGCGCGTCGCCAGCCCGGTCCGGCCTGTTCCTGCCCCTCGCACCAAGCCAGTGGTGCGCGTCGTCAGCCCGGTACGGCCCGTTCCTGCTCCCCGCACCAAGCCAGTGGTGCGCGTCGTCAGCCCGGTCCGGCCCGTTCCTGCTCCCCGCACCAACCCAGTGGTGCGCGTCGTCAGCCCGGTACGGCCCGTTCCTGCTCCCCGCACCAAGCCAGTGGTGCGCGTCGTCAGCCCAGTCCGGCCCGTTCCTGCTCCACCGGTGCCTGGTCCGGCACCGGTCAGCTGCTCCACTCCGGAGCCAGAGCAATCCGCTCCACCGGGGTGCGGTCCAACTCCAGTCAGCGGATCCACTCCAGAGCCAGAGCAATCCGCTCCACCGGTGTCCAGTCCAGCTCCGGCCAGCGGCTCCAGTCCGGAGCCTGTACGGTTTGATCCACCGTCGTCGGGTCCAGCTCCAGTCAGTGGTGCCAGACCAGACCAGGAGCGCAACGGGGAGGTGGAGAGAAAGTGGTGGTCACGCCCGGAGCCGGATCCGCCTCCGAGGCGGAATGCCCACCCGGCCCCTACCCTGTTGTGTTTGTGTGGCGCGGTCGCAGTCCGCGCCTTTGGGGGGGGGGGGGTACTGTCACGCCCTTGCTCTGGGGACTCTTTATATTGAACCAGGGTGTGTAGTTTCTATGTTGTATTTTCTATGTTTATTCTAGATTGTGTATTCTATGTTGGCCGGTTGGTTCCCAATCAGAGGCAGCTGTGGCTCGTTGTCTCTGATTGGGAACCATACTTAGGCAGCCTGTTTTCTCTAGTCATTGTGGGATCTTGTTCTGTATAGGTTTGTGTTGGTGTACCTTTAGACTTCACGTATCATTTTGTTGTATTTGTTAAAGTACTCATAAAAAAATTTACGCATATCACGCTGCGCCTTGGTCAGCTTCATCTTACGACGTTCGTGACATCCAGGTAAATATTGCAATCCTTCAGCCATTCCTGGACCTGTGACCAAAAACAAGCTACAAATGGACAGTACCAAAACAAATTATCTAATTATTCTGTCTCTTCGCAGCAAAATCTGCAGAGTTGGGAAGATTGTATCCCCCATATAAATAACATTCTATTGGTAGCAAGTATTGTATAATGTATAGTGTATAGTGTATAATAATTTTAAATTGAAAAACTCTGATCTGAAGTTACCATGTTTTTTTCAGCAGAGGAGACATAACTGAGATGATGACAATATAGTTAAATTATATATCAGTCTATTTCATTCTATATGTTTAACATTTCATTGATCCACATTTACAGTAATTGAGAACGTATGGTGCAGAATGGATTTTCATAGCATAAAAATTATTCTGATGTTACAGAGACTTTACTGACTCACTTTCCTGTCATTAAGTGAGTTTGTCACACATGAATGCTGTGTTCATAACATCTCATAAATGTGTCAATATTAGCATACGACTGAGAACATTCCACTTGAACGTCCCTCCAACTGGTAATTACTAGTGGGAAACTTGTCTATCATCTCTGAGCTCTAACTCCACCCACATACTGACCACCGACGTCACACTAAGGAAATTACCTTGACAACAGCATTTTCAGCAGTTAAATACAACAACAAAACAATATGTATATTAAAACAATATATTAATATGGTTGTTGAACACTATAATTTGTTTACAAGCATGATAGCTGTACTTTTATTTCATGGTTGAGGCATTTAGTTTGATATTAGCCAATCAGCGTTCTAAATTAGTTCACAGCATGTGAATGCTTACAATTTGTTGCTCCCAGTTTACTATAAGTATTTTGAGAGTTTCCCACGTGTTATGAACGCAGCATTAGTTTGGGACTGTTGTTTTGTGGATAAGGTTCTGGTAGGTGGAGTCTTGGGTTATAGTATTGAGGGTTTGGTAGGTGGAGTCTTGGGTTGTTGTATTGAAGGTTTGGTAGGTGGAGTCTTGGGTTGTTGTATTGAGGGTTTGGTAGGTGGAGTCTTGGGTTGTTGTATTGATGTTACCCTCTCTTACACACCCTGTGATTCCTGTATCTGGATTGGAGTCTGGCCCTGTGGAACACACACCATACAATGTATATACAAAAGTATGTGGACACCCCTTCAAATGAGTGGAAACAACTATTTCAGCCACACCCGTTGCTGACAGGTGTATAAAATATAGTACCCAGCCATGCAATCTCCATAGTTAAACATTGGCATTAGAATGGCCCTACTGAAGAACTCAGTGACTTTCAACGTGGAACCGTCATAGGATGCCACCTTTCCAACAAGTCAGTTTGTCAAGTTCCTGTCCTGCTAGAGCTGCCCCAGTCAACTGTAAGTGCTGTTATTGTGAAGTGGAAACGCTACCCCAACATCATACAATGACATTCTAGACGATTCTGTGCTTCCAACTTTGTGGCAACATTTTGGGGAAGGCCCTTTCCTGTTTCAGCATGACAATGCCTCCGAGTACAAAGTGAGGTCCATACAGAAATGGTTTGTTGAGATCGGTGTGGAAGAACTTGACTGGCCTTTACAGAGCCCTGACCTCAACCCCATTGAACACCTTTGGGATTAATTGGAACGCCGACTGAGAGCCAAGCCTAATTACCTAGCATCAGTGCTCTTGTGGCTGAATGGAAGCAAGTCCCTGCAGAAATGTTCCAAAATCTAGTGGCAAACCTTCCAAAAAGAGTGGATGCTGTTATAGCAGCAAATGGGTGAACAACTCCATATTATTGCCCATGATTTTGGAATGAGATGTTCAACGAGCAGGTGTTCACATACTTGCAGTGTCCACATACTTTAGGTCATGCAGTGTATCATAAACAATGGTTGCAGTGTGTGTGTCTGTTGCCTGCGTGCATGTACAGTGGCATGCAAAAGTATTCACCCCCCTTGACATTTTTCCTATTTGTTGCCTTACAACCTTGAATTAAAATCGATTTTTTGGGGGTTTGTATCATTTGATTTATACAACATGCCTACCACTTTGAAGATGCAAAATATGTTTTTGGGTGAAACAAACAAGAAATAAGACAAAAAAACACAAAACTTCACATGCATAACTATTCACCCCACGCAACCCCCCCACACTGGGATTTTTGCCCATTCTTCAAGGCAAAACTGCTCCAGCTCCTTCAAATTGGATGGGTTCCGCTGGTGTACAGCAATCTTTAAGTCATACCACAGATTCTCAATTGGATTGAGGCCTGGGCTTTGACTAGGCCATTCCAAGACATTTAAATGTTTCCCCTTAAACCACTCAAGTGTTGCTTTAGCAGTATGCTTAGGGTCGTTGTCCTGCTGGAAGGTGAACCTCCGTCCCAGTCTCAAATCTCTGGAAGACTGAAACAGGTTTCCCTCAAGAATTTCCCTGTATTTAGAGCCATCCAGGCGCCTGACCAGTTTCCCAGTCCCTGCTGATGGGAAACATCCCCACAGCATGATGCTGCCACCACCATGCTTCACTGTGGGGATGGTGTTCTCAGGGTGATGAGAGGTGTTGGGTTTGCGCCAGACAATTGCGTTTACCTTGATGACCAAAAAGCTCAATTTTAGTCTCATCTGACCAGAGTACCTTCTTTCATATGTTTGGGGAGTCTCCCACATGGCTTTTGGCGAACACCAAACGTGTTTACTTATTTTTTTCTTTAAGCAATGGCTTTTTTCTGGCCACCCTTCTGTAAAACCCAGCTCTGTGGAGTGTACGGCTTAAAGTGGTCCTATGGACAGATACTCCAATCTCCGCTGTGGAGCTTTGCAGCTCCTTCAGGGTTATCTTTGGTCTCTTTGTTGCCTATCTGATTAATGCCTTCCTTGCCTGGTCCGTGAGTTTTGGTGGGTGGCCCTCTCTTGGTAGGTTTGTTGTGGTGCCATATTCATTCATTTTTTAATCATGTATTTAATGGTGCTTCGTGGGATGTTCAAAGTTTCTGATATTTTTTTATAACCCAACCCTGATCTGTACTTCTCCACAACTTTGTCCCTGACCTGTTTGGAGAACTCCTTAGTCTTCATGGTGCCGCTTGCTTGGTGGTGCCACTTGCTTAGTGGTGTTGCAGACTCTGGGACCTTTCAGAACAGATCTATATATACTGAGATCATGTGACAGATCATGTGACACTTAGATTGCACAGAGATGTACTTTATTTAACTAATTATGTGACTTCTGAAGGTAATTGGTTGCACCATATCTTATTTAGGGGCTTCATAGCAAAGGGGGTGAATACATATGCACGCACTACTTTTCCGTTATTTATTTATTTGAATTTATTGAAACAAGTTCTTTTTTTCATTTCACTTCACCAATTTTGACTATTTTGTGTATGTCCATTACATGAAATCCAAATAAAAATCATTTTAAATTACAGGTTGTAATGCAACAAAATAGGAAAAACGCCAAGGGGGATGAATACTTTTGCAAGGCACTATACATATACACTACCAGTCAAAAGTTTGGACACACCTACTCATTCAAGGGTTTTTCTTAATTTTTTACATTTTTTTACATTGTAGAATAATAGTGAAGACATCAAAACTATGAAATAACACATATGGAATCATGTAGTAACCAAAAAAAGTGTTAAACAAATCAGAATATATGTTATATTTGAGATTCTTCAAATAGCCACCCTTTGCCTTGATGACAGCTCTGCACATTGTCCGACCTTGGTCTTGGCAGTGAGTCTCAATAAGACAAAGATAATGGTGTTCCAAAAAAGGTCCAGGACCACAAATACAACTTCCATTTAGACACCGTTGCCCTAGAGCACACAAAGAACTATACCTACCTCGACCTAAACATCAGCACCACAGGTAACTTCCACAAAGCTGTGAACAATCTGGCAAAAAGGGCCTTCTATGCCATCAAAAGGAACAATAAATCCTGTCTAAATAAACTTAAATCAGTTGTAGAACCCATTGCCCTTTATGGTTGTGAGGTCTGGGGTCCGCTCACCAACCAAGAATTCACAAAATGGGACAAACAACACATTGTTTGACACACTCTTATCCAGAGCAACTTACAGTAAGTGAGTGCATACATTATTTTTATTTTTTCATACTAGCCCCCCGTGGGAATCGAACCCACAACCCTGGCGTTGCAAACGCCATGTTCTACCAACTGAGCTACATCCCTGCCGGCCATTCCCTCCCCTACCCTGGGCCAATTGTGCGCCGCCTCATGGGTCTCCCGGTCGCGGCCGGCTACGACAGAGCCTGGATTTGAACCAGGACCTCTAGTGGCACAGCTAGCACTGCGATGCAGTGCCTTAGACCACTGCGCCACTCGGGAGATCTGTACAACATATAACACCAAATAATGCATGCAAAGCAGAATTAGGACTACACGCTATACTGATTTATGACGCAACTTTTAAACGAGGAACCACTGTAGCCTTGCTATCGAGAGAGGACTCCATAGGCAGACCTGGCTCTCAAGAGAAGACAGGCTATGTGCACACTGCCCACAAAATGAGGTGGAAACTGAGATGCACTTCCTAACCTCCTGCTAAATGTATGACCATATTAGAGACACATATTTCCCTCAGATTACACAAACCCACAAAGACTTAGAAAACAAATGAAATGTTGACAAACTCTCATATCTATAAGGTGAAATACCACAGTGTGCCATCACAGCAACACGATTTGTGACCTGATGCCACAAGAAAAGGGCAACCAGTGAAGAACAAACACCATTGTAAATAGAACCCATATTTATGTTTATTTATATATCCTTTTGTACTTTAACCATTTGCACATTGTTACAACACTGTATTTAAGTGATAATTCCCAAGAAGCTGGTGTTTGGAGGATATATTGGCATGGGTGTTGTTATTGCCAATATGGCTTCCAAACACCGGCTTCCAGGGCACTATCACTTTTATGCAAGGGGTTACCTATCACGGCTCAGGCTAAGACCCAGATGCAGACACAGGAGGCGGATAGACATTTGAAACCCCACCTCTTTAAGGAATACCTGGGATAGGATAAAGTAATCCTTCTACCCCCCCCTAAAAAAAATATATATATAATAATAATAATTGTAAAGTGGTTATCCCACTGGCTATAGGGTGAATGCACCAACTTGTAAGTCGCTCTGGATAAGAGCGTCTGCTAAATGACGTAAATGTACATGTAAATGTAGGTCAAGGCAGGCAAAGAGTCGTAATCCAAATCAGAGTCAGTTGTCTTTAGTTGGTCTGGTCAGGGCGTGAGTTTCTATGTTATATTTTCTATGTTGCAGTTCTAGGTTGTGTGTCTATGTTTGGCCGGGTGTGATTCCCAATCAGAGACAGTTGTTGCTCGTTGTCTCTGATTGGGGATCATACTTAAGTAGCCTGTTTGCCTACCTTAGTTGTGGGATCTTGTTCTGTGTTAGGCTTGTATGTGTATAGCCTGAGGACTTCAGGTTATGTTGTTTCTTGTTTTGTTTATGTTTATTGAGTTAAATAAACATGTATGCTTTTCACGCTGCACCTTGGTCTGACCCGTCTCTCAACGATCGTGACAACGGCAGGCAGGATCAGGACAGGCAGAAAGGTCTGAACTGGGAACACTAGGAAAAACAAAAACTAGAGCACAGGAAACACGGGAACACGCTGGTAGGACTTGACGGAACAAGACGAACTGGCAACAGACAAACAGAAATCACTGGTATAAATACACAGGGGATAATGGGGAAAATGGGAGACACCTGTTGGGGGGTGGAGACAAGCACAAGACAGGTGAAACAGGTCAGGGTGTGACATTACCAGCATATTCAAATAACGATTGACATATTTTCATTAAAAACTTTATTTTTATTAATTTATTCATAGTGTTTCATCCGTCCACAAAATAACAGTCCCGACACAAATCTAGGGTTGCTTCCCAAGCCGGCTGGTCGTTCGTTCTATCGGTTCGGTTGCCAGAAACGCGACCCAGTCATTCAGTCTTTTTGTTCTAAATGTTCCATTGCCATACTGGCTGGCAACGTTTTTATCCTTTGCTTGCTAGTTAGCCAACTACAGCTAACAGTGCAGCCAGAATAACAA
This sequence comes from Coregonus clupeaformis, assembly GCF_020615455.1. Taxonomy (NCBI): domain Eukaryota; kingdom Metazoa; phylum Chordata; class Actinopteri; order Salmoniformes; family Salmonidae; genus Coregonus; species Coregonus clupeaformis. The sequence goes on from NC_059229.1 coordinate 4,267,975, forward strand.
CAGTAGCACATTTGCATGTGTTTAAGCAGTTTTCTAGTGACATTTATTTGGATACATCCATAACAATGTGCTAATGAGGCACTATTTCGCATGGCATAGAATGCTAGCCAACAAAATAGCTAACACATGATTCATGTAACACACATTCACTTCGTACCGAAGCTGGAAACACTGCAAACTAGCTGCTCTTTTTTCAATTTACATTTCTTTGTATATATCCATAAAAATTATGCCAGCTGATTCATGATTTCGACTGGCTGAGAAATGCTCAGTGCCTGTCTGTCTTGTCCCGAAACGTTCATTACTATAGGACAGCTGGAGATCGAATTTGAATGTTGAAACAATGTTGCAAATGTCGGAGACACAGACAGCAATGTTTATACAAATATCTGCTGTTGAAAACAAAATGTTAGTTTAAAAGAAATGTGAGATAATCTCTAGATGCTTTTATAGTGGAGATCAAGTTTATAAATTGCCTGGCTGGGCTGATGAGACAGTGGATTGTGCAGTATGATGGAACAGAGTAAATAGGCATTTTAACGTCATAGATTTAGCCGGTGGTAACTTGTGGAATAGACACCGGCTGGAATGAGGTTTTAACCAATCAGCATTCAGGATTAGACCCACCCATTTTATAAATAGACATAATATGACATTTGAAATGTCTCTGTTCCTTTGGAACTTTCGTGAGTGTAATGTTTACTGTTTATTTTTGATTGTTTATTTTCTATTTCACTTGCTTTGACAAGGTAAACATATGTTTCCCATGCTAATAAAGCCCTTTTAATTGAATTGAGAGAGAGAGAGAGAGAGAGAGAGAGAGAGAGAGAGAGAGAGAGAGAGAGAGAGAGAGAGAGAGAGAGAGATAAAGAGTGTGTGATAAGTTCAGAGGTAGGTGGATGGTTGAGTATTAACCTGTAGAGTGGTAGTTTCCCTCATTCTCTCTAGATGTGAATGCTGGTGGTGTGAAGAGGACATGGGGTCTGGTTGTAAGAGCTGAGGTTTTAAAAACATTAAAACTTGAATAAAACTATGAGTGAGAGATTTGAGAACATGTGATTGAGTGTTAACTTACCACCACACCATAGGTCCCAGAGTCTTCGGGATCATGATGATAACAGTGAAGTCTCCATCTCCTCTGTCATCTATACTGTATCTCCCTCTCTCAATATAGTTGTTGCTGTCCTCAGTTTGAACCAGAATATCTGAACCAGTGCAGGTGTCCTTGCAGAAGTCTTTTATGTTTTTCTGTGTGAATCTATGTGAGCATTTGATTTCCACCTGTCCTCCTAAAAGTCCAGTCACTGCCAAACCCTCTGACTCAGCTGGACACAGAGCTGTCACATGAAAACATGAGAAATAGTCCAGTTCATATTAAAACCTGTCACCCCAACACTTCATCTTTCTAAATGTACTGTTACACACTATTTGTATGAATACATAAAACACACACTTAAGTACCTACAGTATGTCATAAAACTGTAATACAACTGAGTGAACTCACCTAACAGAAGGGTAACCATGGTGATGAAGACTTTCTCCATGCTGCTCTACCCCAACTCTCTCTCTCTCTCTCTCTCTCTCTCTCTCTCTTTCTTCCACTTTCTCCCCCTTCTTCTCTCTCTCTCTCTCTCTCTCTCTCTCTCTCTCTCTCTCTCTCTCTCTCTCTCTCTCTCTCTCTCTCTCTCTCTCTCTCTCTCTCTCTCTCTCTCTGTGGAGAACACTGAAAGTACTGGGGAGTGGCTTCCGTCTGGCGACTCTACCATAAAGGCCTGATTGGTGCAGGAATGGTTGTTCTTCTGGAAGGGTCTCCCATCTCCACAGAGGAACTCTGGAGCGCTGTCAGAGTGACCATTGGGTTCTTGGTCACATCCCTGACCAAGGCCCTTCTCCCCCGATTGCTCAGTTTGGCCGGGCGGCCAGCTCTAGGAAGAGTCTTGGTGGTTCCAAACGCCTTCCATTTAAGAATGATGGAGGCCACTGTGTTCTTGGGGACCTTCAATGCTGCAGAATTTTTTTTGGTACCCTTCCCCTGAGCTGTGCCCCGACACAATCCTGTCTCGGATCTCTACGGACAAGCTTGGTTTTTGCTCTGACATGCACGGTCAACTGTGGGACCAATCAATTGATTTTACCACAGGTGGACTCTAATCAAGTTGTAGAAACTTCTCAAGGATGGTCAATAGAAACAGGATGAACCTGAGCTTAATTTCGAGTCTCATAGCAAAGGGTCTGAATTCTTATGTAAATAAGGTATTTCAGTTTTTTTGTTTTTAATACATTAGCAAAAATTTCTAAAAACCTGTTCTTGCTTTGTCATTATGGGGCATTATGTGTAGATTGATGAGGAATATATATATATATTTTTTTCATTTTAGAAGAAGGCTAACGTAACAAAATTTAGAAAAAGTCAATATATTTTATACAATGTTTATTAACTAGTGACGACCATGAGAGAGTGTTGAATTTGGTCAACATAAACAGATTTATATTACACCAAAAAACACAATATAATAGTACAGGGTAACAATAATAATAATAATAATAATAATAATAATAATAATAATAATAATAATAATAATAATAATAATAATAATAATAATCAACTGGGTGATTATCACTAGAAGTCTCAGTCAGAGACAGTATAAGTCTTCTCCCAGTAATACCAGAGACAGTATAACTCTTCTCCCAGTAATACCAGAGACAGTATAACTCTTCTCCCAGTAATACTAGTATAAGTCTCAGTCAGAAAGAGACAGTATATATCTTCTCCCAGTAATACTAGTAGAGGTGTCAGCCAGAGACAGTATAACTCTTATCCCAGTAATACCAGTGGAAGTCTCAGTCAGAGACAGTATAACTTCAGTATAAAATATTAAAATGTAAATAGTTGTTTTTATTTGTCTTCTGTTTGTCTTCTTTGAAAGTGATGAAGATGATGCAGATGGTGATGATGACCAATTCAGTAACTGGGTGTTCAATTATATAGGTTGAGACACACTAACCATTTCCTTGAAATAGCCCACGTGTCCTGCGTGTTTTCTGAACGGATCTCATGCTGCAAGTCTGTGGTCGCGTTATGAAACATTTTCAAAATGTCTGTTCAGTTTAAAACCACAAGAGAACACCATAGAAGATTCTGAGAGGGAAGAATGGGCGGGTCAAGTAAAATGTCCACTTCTATTTCAGCACTAAAGTACTGTCTATGTTGTATGCTGTATCAAGAAATACAAACATCCTAAGAAATAGCCGGTTGTTCCACATTTATTTTCAACTTGATATCAGAACAACATTTATGTCAACATGAAGATTTTTTCTCTTTTACAAAAAAGTCAAACTTTCAACATAGGCCAGAAATACAGTATTTCATAATGTCAATGTCACTTACATGTTGGGCACAACACATTATATACAGAATATTTATATACATATTTATTTCTTATATATTTTATACTAATGTAAAATAAAGTTACATGATAGAGAAGTGAATAACCAAAAGAAGTCTCCCAGTCTAGTCCAGAAGTCTCCCAGTCTAGTCCAGAAGTCTCCCAGTCTGGTCCAGAAGTCTCCCAGTCTAGTCCAGAAGTCTCCCAGTCTGGTCCAGAAATCTCCCAGTCTAGTCCAGAAGTCTCCCAGTCTGGTCCAGAAGTCTCCCATTCTGGTCCATAAGTCGATTATTAATGAATTCATTAGATTGTCTGATATCACAGTTGGGAGAAAAGACTCCAAACTACACTGTAAAAAAAATAGGCCAGTCACCTTTAAGTTACTGTAAAAAAAAGTACAGTATATTATTGTAAATGCAACAGAAACTTTGGTTTGTAATGTACTGTTAAACCTGAGTTTCTTTGGAATTTACAATAACATACTGTACTTTTTTAAAGTAATGTGTTTGGTTGCAGTACGTTTCCGTAAAAACAACATGATTCTTTTTACAGTGTACTTGCTAGCATCTAGTAAGTGAGTATCTTAAGTAGACTCAGCGATATGAAGTAGATGCATAAAGTAAACAGCATAGTGGGTCATTTTCCGCAACAACTAAGAACGTTTAAATGCGAGGGTAGACTTCTCGGATGTTTTGGTCACAGACCTACCACGCTGTGTCAGGATGAAGCGAACCTGTGCACATGAGCATGTACCTGTGTGAGAGCGAAGTCTTGCATGTTGCCCATCGCAATATCTGTGGTGGTGCTCGTGGCAATGTCATTTTGCTGAGTTTTTATAAACATGTTCACTGGTGATTTTGGATGGTAAAAAGTACCAACATTGAAGCCTATATTACAACAGGAGGCAACATAGGCAGACTTTGTCTTTTTTGGCTGGGGTGTTCACGGGCGCAGGGGAAAACAGTCTGCCTATGGGAGGCAATAGAAACACTTCCACTTCAAAAGCCGCAAATTAGTCCCTAAATCCAATATTTGTTTGCAGTTCCAGGTTTTGGTAAATTGAATCTTGGTTTGCAGTCTTCTGGTTCATGGTTTGGTTAGTTGAATCTTGGGTTGTTGCGGTGTTGGGGTTCAGGCTTTGGTAAATTGAATCTTGGTTTGCAGTGTTGGGGTTCAGGGTTTGGTAGACAGCATCATCGTTTTTGATATGAACCATGGTGTCTGTAGCAGGGTCATTCTCATAGTCCTGGTTCCCCTGAAAAGTTACAACAACATTAGGCCATAATCGGTACCATCAGACAGTGGTGTTATGTCCATAGTCCTTATTTGGGGAAATATGAACGTGCTTTATTCTGTATTCATGTTGTATAAATACATTTGATGAATTGTTACAGGTGATGATCTGAATGGTTAGGTTAAATCTGTTAATCTGTTAGCTCAGCAGACACCCCGATGACCAACCACCCCATCCTAACCTTTAACCCCTCACCTCCTCACTGTTTCCTGGGTGGGTGTTTGTTCTGCTAGAGGTCTGTCTGCTGGAGGAGACCAGCCCTGTGGAACCCACAACATCTTAAATAGAGTACACACTTGTAATGTTTTGTGTGTGTGTGGGCGTGTGTGCGTGTGTGTCTGAAACATACCTTGCACCTTGTTACATTTCCATCTGTAGACTGTGAACAGGATGACAGTTAACACCAACACAGTTAGACACACAGACACCATGATCACTACAAACTCCATTGGGATTGATGGTGATGTGGATGATGACGGGGAGACAGATGACGGTCCAGGGTAATTGGAGGTCCCTGGGGTGGATGAAGAGGTGGGTGAGGTTGGTGGTGCGGATGGTGGTGCAGGAGACCTGGATATCACTGAGGTGAAAACATCATGTACAGTGGGGGAAAAAAAGTATTTAGTCAGCCACCAATTGTGCAAGTTCTCCCACTTAAAAAGATGAGAGAGGCCTGTAATTTTCATCTTAGGTACTGTAGTGTATTAAGAATTATGACTTTGCTAATGTTTTTAAGTGGAACCTGAGAGGATGTTTATTCAGTTTCAGAGGGAGCCGTTTTAGGGTGACACCCCATAGAACAGACAGAGTCTGTGTGTTGTAGACAGGGGATTGGACAATATGGGGAACCCCCCATATTTTGGGAAAGATTATAAGTACTGGGTTTGAACAAAGAACATTAGAGCAGCAGACATATTCTTTTCGGACACTGCTCTCCGGATGCTCTAGACATCTGTAAACTTATGCTGAAATCTTGTGATATGAATAAAACTTATGATCAAAGTTCAGTATAAGCGGACTCCTTTGTTTAACAGCATAATTAGCAACATTGACTCGACACTACAGTACACGTCAACTATGACAGACAAATTGAGATTTTTTTTCTCCAGAAAATCACATTGTAGGATTTTTAATGAATTTATTTTCAAATTATGGTGGAAAATAAATATTTGGTCACCTACAAACAAGCAAGATTTCTGGCTCTCACAGACCTGTAACTTCTTCTTTAAGAGGCTCCTCTGTCCTCCACTCGTTACCTGTATTAATGGCACCTGTTTGAACTTGTTATCAGTATAAAAGACACCTGTCCACAACCTCAAACAGCCACACTCCAAACTCCACTATGGCCAAGACCAAAGAGCTGTCAAAGGACACCAGAAACAAAATTGTAGACCTGCACCAGGCTGGGAAGACTGAATCTGCAATAGGTAAGCAGCTTGGTTTGAAGAAATCAACTGTGGGAGCAATTATTAGGAAATGGAAGACAAACAAGACCACTGATAATCTCCCTCGATCTGGGGCTCCACGCAAGATCTCACCCCGTGGGGTCAAAATGATCACAAAAACGGTGAGCAAAAATCCCAGAACCACACGGGGGGACCTAGTGAATGACCTGCAGAGAGCTGGGACCAAAGTAACAAAGCCTACCATCAGTAACACACTACGCCACCAGGGACTCAAATCCTGCAGTGCCAGACGTGTCCCCCTGCTTAAGCCAGTACATGTCCAGGCCCGTCTGAAGTTTGCTAGAGTGCATTTGGATGATCCAGAAGAGGATTGGGAGAATGTCATATGGTCAGATGAAACCAAAATATAACGTTTTGGTAAAAACTCAACTCGTCGTGTTTGGAGGACAAAGAATGCTGAATTGCATCCAAAGAACACCATACCTACTGTGAAGCATGGGGGTGGAAACATCATGCTTTGGGGCTGTTTTTCTGCAAAGGGACCAGGACGACTGATCCGTGTAAAGGAAAGAATGAATGGGGCCATGTATCGTGAGATTTTGAGTGAAAACCTCCTTCCATCAGCAAGGGCATTGAAGATGAAACGTGGCTGGGTCTTTCAGCATGACAATGATCCCAAACACACCGCCCGGGCAACGAAGGAGTGGCTTCGTAAGAAGCATTTCAAGGTCCTGGAGTGGCCTAGCCAGTCTCCAGATCTCAACCCCATAGAAAATATTTGGAGGGAGTTGAATGTCTGTGTTGCCCAGCAACAGCCCCAAAACATCACTGCTCTAGAGGAGATCTGCATGGAGGAATGGGCCAAAATACCAGCAACAGTGTGTGAAAACCTTGTGAAGACTTACAGAAAACGTTTGACCTGTGTCATTGCCAACAAAGGGTATATAACAAAGTATTGAGAAACTTTTGTTATTGACTAAATACTTATTTTCCACCATAATTTGCAAATAAATTCATTAAAAATCCTACAATGTGATTTCTGATTGATTGGACATGATTTGGAATGGCACACACCTGTCTATATAAGGTCCCACAATCGACAGGCCATGAGGTCGAAGGAATGATGGACTCCATCATTCTTAAACGGAAGAAGTTTGGCACCACCAAGAATCTTCCTAGAGCTGGCCGCCTGGCCAATATGAGCAGTCGGGGGAGGAGGGCCTTGGTCAGGGAGGTGACCAAGAACCCAATGGTCACTCTGACAGTGCTCCAGAGTTCCTCTGTGGAGATGGGAGACCCTTCCAGAAGAACAACGGTCTCTGTAAGCACTCCACCAATCAGGCCTTTGTGGTAGAGTGGCCAGACGGAAGCCCCTAATCAGTAAAAGGCACATGACAGCCCTCTTGGAGTTTGCCAAAAGGCACCTAAAGGACTCTCAGACCATGAGAAACAAGATTCTCTGGTCTGAGAAAACCAAGATTGAATTCTTTGGCCTGAATGCCAAGCGTCATGTCTGGAGGAAACCTGGTACCATGTTTACGGTGAAGCATGGTGGTGGCAGCATCATGCTGTGGGGATGTTTTTCAGTGGCAGGGACTGGGAGACTAGTCAGGATCGAGGGAAAGATGAACGGAGCAAAGTACAGAGATATCCTTGATGAAAACCTCCTCCAGAGTGCTCAGGACCTCAGACTGGGTCGAAGGTTCACCTTCCAACAGGACAACGACCCTAAGCACACAGCCAAGACAATGCAGGAGTGGCTTCGGGACAAGTCTCTGAATGTCCTTGAGTGGCCCAGCCAGATCCTGGACTTCAACCCGATCAAACATCTCTGGAGAGACCTGAAAATAGCTGTGCAGCGATGCTCCCCATCCAACCTGACAGAGCTTGAGAGGATCTGCAGAGAAGAATGTGAGAAACTCCCCCAATACAGGTGTGCCAAGCTTGTAGCGTCATACCAAAGAATACTTGAGGCTGTAATTGCTGCCAAAGGTGCTTCAACAAAGTACTGAGTAAAGGGTCTGAATACTTATGTAAAAGCCTACCTTTGACTACCCATTTTTGTTGGTTATATATGTAAATGTGATATATCCTTTATTTTTTTGTCTTTGTCATTATGGGGTATTGCGTGTAGCATGATGAGGATTAAAAACAATTTAATCCATTTTAGAATAAGGCTGTAACGTAACTAAATGTTTAAAAAGTGTATAACCTGGTATCTGGATGCTGGGCAGCTTAGAATGCAGATGTACTGTCTCAATCTATGTCTAGAGCAGTGTATCTTAATCCTGGTCCTGGGGACCCAAAGCGGTGATCATTTAGTTTTAGCCTCAGCACTACTCACCTGATTCCACTAATCAAAGGTTTGATGATGAGTTGATTAGTGGAATCAGGTGTGTAGTGCTAAGGTAGAAATAAAAAATGTGCACCCCTCGGTGTCCCCAGGACCAATAATGAGTAAAACTGGTTTAGAGGTTACCTGTTGCTATGACTACCGTTGTCCTGCTGACAGTGGGGCGGGGACTGCTCAAATCAAATCAAATCAAATCAAATTTTATTGGTCACATGCGCCGAATACAACAGGTGCAGACATTACAGTGAAATGCTTACTTACAGCCCTTAACCAACAGTGCATTTATTTTTAACAAAAAAAAGTAAAAATAAAACAACAACAAAAAAAGTGTTGAGAAAAAAAGAGCAGAAGTAAAATAAAATAACAATAGGGAGGCTATATATACAGGGGGGTACCGGTGCAGAGTCAATGTGCGGGGGCACCGGCTAGTTTAGATAGTTGAAGTAATATGTACATGTGGGTAGAGTTAAAGTGACTATGCATAAATAATTAACAGAGTAGCAGCAGTGTAAAAAGGATGGGGTGGGGGGGCAGTGCAAATAGTCCGGGTAGCCATGATTAGCTGTTCAGGAGTCTTATGGCTTGGGTTTAGAAGCTGTTGAGAAGTCTTTTGGACCTAGACTTGGCACTCCGGTACCGCTTGCCGTGCGGTAGCAGGGAGAACAGTCTATGACTAGGGTGGCTGGAGTCTTTGACAATTTTGAGGGCTTTCCTCTGACACCGCCTGGTATAGAGGTCCTGGATGGCAGGAAGCTTGGCCCCAGTGATGTACTGGGCCGTACGCACTACCCTCTGTAGTGCCTTGCGGTCGGAGGCCAAGCAGTTGCCATACCAGGTGGTGATGCAACCAGTCAGGATGCTCTCGATGGTGCAGCTTTTTTGAGGATCTGAGGACCCATGCCAAATCTTTTCAGTCTCCTGAGGGGGAATAGGCTTTGTCGTGCCCTCTTCACGACTGTCTTGGTGTGTTTGGACCATGATAGTTCGTTGGTGATGTGGAAACCAAGGAACTTGAAGCTCTCAACCTGTTCCACTACAGCCCCGTCGATGAGAATGGGGGCGTGCTCAGTCCTCTTTTTCTTCCTGTAGTCCACAATCATCTCCTTTGTCTTGGTCACGTTGAGGGAGAGGTTGTTGTCCTGGCACCACACGGCCAGATCTCTGACCTCCTTCCTATAGGCTGTCTCATCGTTGTCGGTGATCAGGCCTACCACTGTTGTGTCGTCGGCAAACTTAATGATGGTGTTGGAGTCGTGCCTGGCCATGCAGTCATGGGTGAACAGAGAGTACAGGAGGGGACTGAGCACGCACCCCTGAGGGTCCCCCGTGTTGAGGATCAGTATGGCAGATGTGTTGTTACCTACCCTTACCACCTGGGGGCGGCCCGTCAGGAAGTCCAGGATCCAGTTGCAGAGGGAGGTGTTTAGTCCCAGGATCCTTAGCTTAGTGATGAGTTTAGAGGGCACTATGGTGTTGAATGCTGAGCTGTAGTCAATGAATAGCATTCTCACGTAGGTGTTCCTCTTGTCCAGGTGGGAAAGGGCAGTGTGGAGTGCAATAGAGATTGCATCATCTGTGGATCTGTTGGGGCGGTATGCAAATTGGAGTGGGTCTAGGGTTTCTGGGATAATGCTGTTGATGTGAGCCATGACCAGCCTTTCAAAGCACTTCATGGCTCCAGACGTCAGTGCTACGGGTCGGTAGTCATTTAGGCAGGTTATCTTAGAGTCCTTGGGCACGGGGACTATGGTGGTCTGCTTGAAACATGTTGGTATTACAGACTCAGTCAGGGACATGTTGAAAATGTCATTGAAGACACTTGCCAGTTGGTCAGCACATGCTCGGAGTACACGACCTGGTAATCCGTCTGGCCCTGCGGCCTTGTGAATGTTGACCTGCTTAAAAGTCTTACTCACATCGGCTACGGAGAGCGTGATCACATAGTCATCCGGAACAGCTGGTGCTCTCATGCATGCTTCAGTGTTGCTTGCCTCGAAGCGAGCATAGAAGTGGTTTAGCTCGTCTGGTAGGCTTGTGTCACTGGGCAGCTCGCGGCTGTGCTTCCCTTTGTAGTCTGTAATAGTTTTCAAGCCCTGCCACATCCGACGAGCGTCAGAGCCATTGTAGTACGATTCAATCTAAGTCCTGTATTGACTCTTTGCCTGTTTGATGGTTCGTCGGAGGGCATAGCGGGATTTCTTATAAGCGTCCGGGTTAGAGTCCCGTTCCTTGAAAGCGGCAGCTCTACCCTTTAGCTCAGTGCGGATGTTTCCTGTAATCCATGGCTTCTGGTTGGGGTATGTACGTACGGTCACTGTGGGGACGACATCATCGATGCACTTATTGATGAAGCCAGTGACTGATGTGGTGTACTCCTCAATGCTGTCTGAAGAATCCCGGAACATGTTCGAGTCTGTGCTAGCTAAACAGTCCTGTAGCTTAGCGTCTGCGTCATCTGACCACTTTTTTATTAACCGAGTCACTGGTGCTTCCTGCTTTAGTTTTTGCTTATAAGCAGGAATCAGGAGGATAGAGTTATGGTCAGATTTGCCAAATGGAGGGCGAGGGAGAGCTTTGTCTGCGTCTCTGTGTGTGGAGTAAAGGTGGTCTAGAGTTTTTTTTCCTCTGGTTGCACATTTAACATGCTGGTAGAAATTAGGTAGAATTTAAGTTTCCCTGCATTAAAGTCCCCGGCCACTAGGAGCGCTGCATCTGGATGAGCGTTTTCCTGTTGATTTATGGCCTTGTACAACTCATTCAGTGCAATCTTAATGCCAGCATTGGTTTGTGGTGGTAAATAGACAGCTATGAAAAATATAGATGAAAACTCTCTTGGTAAATAGTGTGGTCTACAGCTTATCATAAGATACTCTACCTCAGGCGAGCAAAACCTCGAGACTTCCTTAGTATTTGATTTGACATCCTGGTGATGTCAAGATTAATAGGCGGAGCTGAAATAAAAAATTTAAGTTAAGACTGCATTGTTGAACAGCTGAACAGGAAGTGATGTGTGTAATAGCCACAGTGTGACACTGAGTAATAGACAACATTCTGCTCCTTAATAAGAATGATGTGCAGCTAAATACTAAAACGGAATATTACTGTTTCTCTTCAGTACTAATACTATTGCTAATGTGTGTTATACAAAAGACAATAGAGTTCTAGTACTGAAGAGAAACAAAATGTTGAAATTAAAATAAATACAACAACATGAAACACGTACCGCCCAGTACTGTGAGAAGCACTTCCTTGGTCGTGTCTATGAAGAATCTGTTCACTCCACACCAGTAGGTCCCAGAGTCTGACATCTTCAGGTTCTTGATGGTAACAGTGAAGTCTCCATCTCCTCTGTCATCTATACTGTATCTCCCTCTCTCAATACAGTTATTGCTGTCAGTTTGAACCAGAATATCTGAACCAGTGCAGGTGTCCTTGCAGAAGTATTTTTTGTTGCTCTGTGCAAATATATGTGAGCATTTGATTTCCAACTTTCCTCCTTCAAGTCCAGTCACTGTCAAACCCTCTGACTCAGCTGGACACAGAGCTGTCACATGAAAACATGAGAAATAGTCCAGTTCATATTAAAACCTGTCACCCCAACACTTCATCTTTCTAAATGTACTGTTAAACACTATTTTTTATTGTGAATACATAAAACACACACTAGAGTACCTGCAGTATGTAATAAAACTGTAATACAACTGAGTGAACACCGTGGTGATGAATTCTTTCTCCATGCTGTTCTACCCCAACTCTCTCTCTCTCTTTCTCCCACTTTCTCCCCCTTCTTCTCTCTCTCTCTCTCTCTCTCTCTCTCTCTCTCTCTCTCTCTCTCTCTCTCTCTCTCTCTCTCTCTCTCTCTCTCTCTCTCTCTCTCTCTCTCTCTCTCTCCAGTTCCAGTTCCAGTATTCTATATTTATTTTTGTTTTCCGGGTGACTGTTCAGCTTCCTCTTAATCTCTCTCTGTCCAACCTCTTTCAGCATGTCTACGATGATGAGTACTACTTTCCCATATTTCTCTCTCTCTCTCTCTCTCTCTCTCTCTCTCTCTCTCTGTCTCTCTCGCTCTCTCACACACATTCTCACTTTCTCTCTCTCTGCCTCTCTCACCCTCTCGACCTCTAACTAGTTCCTTCCATCTCGCTCTCTCTCTCTCTCTCTCTCTCTCTCTCTCTCTCTCTCTCTCTCTCTCTCTCTCTCTCTCTCTCTCTCTCTCTCTCTCTCTCTCTCTCTCTCTCTCTCTCTCTCTCTCTCTCTCTCTCTCTCTTTCTCTCTCACACATTCTCACTTTCTGACTTTCTCTCTCTCTCTCTCTCTCTCTCTCTCTCTCTCTGTGTCTTTCTCTCACACACATTCTCACTTTCTCTCTCTCCGCCTCTAACTTGTTCCTCCCATCTCTCTCTCACTAGGGGGCCTTGCCCACCCTACCATACCTCCTTGCCCACCCTACCATACCTTCTTGCCCAACCTACCATACCTCCTTGCCCACCCTACCATAACTCCTTGACCACCCTACCATACCTCCTTGCCCAACCTACCATACCTCCTTGCCCACCCTACCATAACTCCTTGACCACCCTACCATACCTCCTTGCCCACCCTACCATACCTCCTTGCCCACCCTACCATTACTCCTTGACCACCCTACCATACCTCCTTGCCCACCCTACCATACCTCCTTGCCCACCCTACCATACCTCCTTGCCCTCCCTACCATACCTCCTTGCCCACCCTACCATACCTCCTTGCCCACCCTACCATACCTCCTTGCCCGTCCAAATTATATATTGAAATATTGATCATTTATTTGACAGAGCCGATAGAAGGACTCATCAATCTCAGATAGAGCATCCGAGCGAAACAGCGCCCCTCTGTCTCTGTATGTGTAGACCATGTATCTGATGCTGTCTGGTCATAAAGAGTATGGCATGTCATACTATTTCTGTCCAGACAGCATCAGATACATGGACTACATATACAGTTTTTTACAATCACTTTGGCACTAATTTCAGAACCTTGACGTCATTTTTCAAAACTCTAGACACAAAACTCAAAACGGTCATCACTTGTAACACAGGCTGTCCAATGTTCAAAACATTGCATTGTGCATTCATATCTTTAAAGAAATCTTGCACTTGCACAATCATTGGTTCAACAAACAAATTTGTTGTGAAATACCAATGAAACGTTAATTTAGATCACCCACACACAAGCAACCGATAGTTTCACTGTGTCATTGTTCGTACGATCATTAAATATTGTAGTACAAAACAGGTGATACATGTTTCATTATGGTACTACATGTAAATACATCCCTGTAAAAGTACTGCAGTAGTAGAGAGAATACTACAGACACAGTGGAATCATTGAACAAAATCAGAAATATATTGATGAAAAACAATACAGTACTGTAAAACATCAAATGCAGTGTTCCTCAACTTGCTTGCTTGTACTGTAAAAAGCAAAACATAGGAGTGATTACTGTACTTCTACATTTTCATCAACTCTGTCTTGTGGTTTTGGCCACAGGTTCTCATCTACATCACAATGGATGTTTTCATTAGCCAAACATCTTGGAAAAAACCTTTGGCCATGGCGAATCCAGGCCTGACACTGGTCTGCCGTGATGTCATTGCATGCGTCATCCATGGCCTGGAGAAGAGTGACTTGTTCATGAGGGTGCCTATCATAAACCTTCCATCTCCATGTGGAGAAAAATTCCTCAATCGGGTTAAGGAAAGGAGAGTATGGGGGTAAATACAGGGTGGTAAATTGTGCATGGGCCTGGAACCATGCTTGCACCATATGAGCATGGTGGAACCTGACATTATCCCACACAATGACATAGGTCACGCCACCAGCTCTACAGGCCTGATCGAGCTCATCAAGGAAGGTTACAAGGGGACCATAGAAACGGTGTCTGATAAAGTCTAATTGGTTCATGCTCCACGCTAATTGGTGACAATGAATCTCATTACTTGAAACTTTCATGATCTAAACATGGAATATTGTTTGTCTGTTTCCATACAACTATGCATTAAGAGCAATGCAACAGTTACTTATCATTTTGAGCAGTTGTATCAATTGATAGTTGGATAATTGTAATGAAATGAATAGACACTCATCTGAAATGTAATGTGTGAATTGCCTTTTGAAATAGTAGTACTTTGATGTTAAGTTGTGTCATATTGAACAGGTGACTTTTGTTAAATGAACAAATGATCTTAGTTGTATGTGTATTGTATCCAAGCAATTGAAAAAAGTGTTAGAGTTTTGAAAAATGTGCATTTTGATCATTGGTTGTGAGTTTTGTGTCTAGAGTTTTGAAAAATGACGTCAAGGTTCTGAAATTAGTGCCAAAGTGATTGTAAAAAACTGTAATAAGAAAGAGGGCCGCTGTTTCGCTGTCTAGGATGCTTTCTCTGGTGAGAGAGTTTCAGTAGAGAGGAAGAGGCGAAGCGACAGGGCTCACTCGCTCCAGAATCTGTCCAAAATAAGCCCAATGCGTTTCTATGGGCAGAATAAGCAGACCTAAGCTTGTCGCCTGCTTTCCCTCCATTGGGACATCAACTCGCATTGTTAGGGTGGAGACATGAGCATCTCGTCATTATATACAGATCTCTGGTTTCAGCCACTTCCGAATTAGGAAGGAAAGTTGGCGGAAGCACAGTGCACTGTTCAGATGCTGCCTCCCCCTAAAGTAAATTGATGTTTTGCCAAAATTATATAATTACTCCTGTCTAAGTAAAATCATTCAAAATACTTGACTTAGCCACAGAGGATCATTAGCTACTATTTGGGAAGCCAGCAATTTGGCCATCATGTGTGGCAATAGACCTTGCTGACCATTGTGTTGTGGCTGATAGTGAAAAGCATCTAAAATGTGTGAAGATAATGTGTCTGGAGGATAATTACAAATGTTGAGACAAGAAGAAGCAAAGGGGTGTCTGGTGAAGATATGGGCGTCCTTCTCCAGAATGCACTCAGCTCTCCAGAATGTGCTCTGCTGTCTCCCACCAATTCTTGCACATTCATTGTTACATTGTGAGAATTGTTTTCCCTTTGATAAATAAAATAAATAAAAAATCCCCATTACACATGTAACCAGTAGGCCTGGTAAATGTACCGTTTATCCCCTTCATTTGGTTACATTATTTCAGTTAATGATGGCATACAGTGTCACGCCCTGACTCAGGGGACGCTTATATGTTGAGTCAGGGTGTGTGTATTCCTTGTTGTGTTAGTTCTATGTTGTAGAATCTAGTATGTCTATTTCTATGTTGGCCGGTGTGGTTCCCAATCAGAGGCAGCTGTCGCTCGTTGTCTCTGATTGGGGACCATACTTAGGCAGCCTATTGGCACTAGTGGGTTGTGGGATCTTGTTCCGTGTTGTGTTGTGCTGTGTTGTGTTGTGTTGTGTTGTGTTGTGTTGTGTTGTGTTGTGTTGTGTTGTGTTGTGCTGTGTTGTGTTGTGTTGTGTTGTGCTGTGTTGTGCTGTGTTGTGTTGTGTTGTGTTGTGTTGTGCTGTGCTGTGCTGTGCTGTGTTGTGTTGTGCTGTGCTGTGCTGTGTTGTGATGTGTTGTGCTGTGCTGTGCTGTGCTGTGCTGTGCTGTGTTGTGCTGCGCTGCCTTGGACGTCACGTCACGTATCGTTTGTTTATTGTTTTGTCGTTGTGTTTATTGGTTAATAAACATGTATGCATATCACGCTGCGCCTTGGTCCGTCCCGTCTATAAACTAACGTGACATACAGTGATTTACCATTGTCATTCTAGGAGTGGAAACGTTGTTTGCAGAGTTCACATCCTTCTACACTAGTCAGAAACAAGTTTTAGTTTATTTCATAACCATCATTTAGGAGTTTTATCAATGTTTTTCATTGTCTTTTGTTTGGAGTGCTCCGTGTGAGCAATAAGCATGTGTGTGGTTTCTCTGTCCTGATAACATTGAGGGAGCGTGCGCCCCTGAGCATGTCAACCTGCTGAGTTGATACAATGTTGCACTTCGTTAGCGATAGCTCAAGTCACGACAGATAGGAAGGGAGGCAGACAGGTGGAGTAGAGAGATGAATGTGATTGAAAGAACCTGAATGTTCATCTCATGAGCTGCCTGTGGTTTTTATTACAACACCATTAATAACATGTGTGGACGTCCCGGGAAAAACACGAAATCAAATGGCAGTCCAACTGATTCGTTCTGGTCACTTCATCAATCTAACACACTAACAGCGCCCCCTATCAGCTCATTGAAGTTACTGCGTTACAGACATGATTTGTGGAGAATAGAATAGAATAGCAGAGGAGATTTTCAAGAAGTTTTATTAGTTTGGTTTATATGACTTTAACTTTGATTCATATTTTGACTATGCTATAAACAGTGGTCTAATTGGTGGTTGGTCCCCGGCTCTGCAAGATATAGCGAAATAATTGGTGGTCAACTTTTGATTCTGCTATTAAAAGTGATCTATACTGAACAAAAATATAAACGCAACATGCAACAATTTCAAAGAGTTACAGTTCAACTTGAAATAAATTCATTAGGCCCTAATCTATGGATTTCACATGCCTGGCCAGTCAAAATTGGGCCTGGGTGGGCATTGGCCCACATTTACATTTTAGTCATTTAGCAGACGCTCTTATCCAGAGCGACTTACATTTACATTTACTAACTTACAGTTAGTTACATTTTCATACTGGCCCGCCGTGGGAATCGAACCCACAACCCTGGCGTTGCAAACACCATGCTCTACCAACTGAGCTACACGGGACATTTGGGAACCCCACTTGGGAGCCATGCCCACCCACTTGGAAGACAGGCCAACACACCGGGGAGTCAGGTCCAGCCAATCAGAATACGTTTTGTAGAGAAATAAGCTTTTTGTGTGTATGGAAAATGTCTGGGAACTTCTATTTCAGCTCATGAAACATGGGACCAGCACTTTACATGTTGCATTTCTATTTTTGTTCAGTATAATTGGTGGATGGCCCCAGGTTCTGATCCATGTTGTCTTCTAGAAGCTGTCCCAGGGTCAGGCTCTGGTAGATGTTGTCTTCTAGAAGCTGTCCCAGGGTCAGGCTCTGGTAGATGTTGTCTTCTAGAAGCTGTTCCAGGGTCAGGCTCTGGTAGATGTCTTCTGGAAGCTGTCCCAGTGTAAGACTGTGATAGTGGACGGCTTGGCCAGTGACGTCCATATCTATGTACTCATCAATGGTCAAGCCAACTCGGCCGCTGACTGCAGCTTCTATGTGCTGTGGATCTATGTGGGCGTAGAGTCCAGACGTTACAACAGTGTCTATGTGCTGTGGATCTATGTGGGCGTAGAGTCCAGACGTTACAGTAGTGTCTATGTGCTGTGGATCTATGTGGGCGTAGGGTCCATACTTTACAGCAGTGTCTATGTGTTGTGGAACTATGTGGGGGTAGAGTCCAGACGTTACAGTAGTGTCTATGTGTTGTGGATCTATGTGGGCGTAGAGTCCAGACGTTACAGCAGTGTCTAAGCTGTCAAGATCTATGTTGGGGGTGATTCCGGCACTTGTGACAGGGTTCATGGTCACATAGTCAGAACTGAGGGTGTTCTGGTTCTGGACGACCAGCAGCAGAGAGAGGGTGAAGAAACCCAGGAACAGCAGTGCTGAGAGACACGTCACCGTGGTTAGAACCAGGAGAGTCAGCTGGGAATCTGAAGAGAGAGAGAAGAGAAACTGATGTCCACCTGGTGTATAACACACACACACACACACACACACACACACACATACGTGCATAACTCACTGTGTTGTATATGGTTGTTTGTCCTGTTCTGGGGAGGGCTTTCGAGGTCTGTGGTGAAAATAGCTGAAGGGAAACAGTGAAAGGTGAATTACTGCACTCTAAACACACACACACCAACACACACACGCACACACACACACACACACACACACACACACACAAACACACACACATACATTCACGTACACACAGTTTCCCAGGAAGTGAGCAATTGAAGAGGGAACAGATCTGAGAAGAGAAACCAGCACAGTTCTCTGTTACGAGAAAAAACCCTCACCTGCTTTGATAAACAGACTCACACAGGCTCAACAATATCCTATACCTCTATTAGACAGGGTTAGGATTAAAACACAGGCTCAACAATATCCTAGACCTCTATTAGACATGGTTAGGATTAAAACACAGGCTCAACAATATCCTAGACCTCTATTAGACAGGGTTAGGATTAAAACACAGGCTCAACAATATCCTAGACCTCTATTAGACAGGGTTAGGATTAAAACACAGGCTCAACAATATCCTAGACCTCTATTAGACAGGGTTAGGATTAAAAGTTTTAATCCTAACCCTGTCTAATAGAGGTCTAGGATATTGTTGAGCCTGTGTTTTAATTTAAAACACAGGCTCAACAATATCCTAGACCTCTATTAGACAGGGTTAGGATTAAAACACAGGCTCAACAATATCCTAGACCTCTATTAGACAGGGTTAGAATTAAAACACAGGCTCAACAATATCCTAGACCTCTATTAGACAGGGTTAGGATTAGTAGGATTCACCCTGCTGTGGGAATGGTTATGTCACCCTGCTGTGGGAATGGTTATGTCACCCTATTAAGGGAATGGTTATGTCACCCAACAGTGGGAAGGGTTATGTCATACAACCTTTATTAGTGGTACTTTGATTAAAGAGGGACAGGATTAACCAATGAAACACAGAGATAAAGTGCCTACCTGGTGTAACCTGCAGTTGAATCTCACTGACATCATCCGGCAATAAGAAGATGTCCACTCCACACCAGTATTTCCCAGCATCCTTCAGGCTCAGCATGTCTATAATGACAGTGAAGACCGCAGCAGTGGTGTTGTCGTACACAGAGAATCTCCCCTCTCTCACCCAGACGTCATGATTCCCGGTCCGGATCAGGTCACGGCAGGATAGGCGGTCATCGATCCGACAGAAGTACTTGACATTGTCCTGGTTGGTGAAGGCGTATTCACAACGAAGCTCCTTCATCTGTCCCTCCACTCCCCTCACAGAGATCTTCTGGCCATGACAGGTAGCTGTCAATCACATAGACGGAACAGTTGATCACTTTTCTATTTCTTAACCTTTGATATTGAATACTGCCTTGTTGAAGAAGAGCTTGGAACTAAGCATTTCACTGTACTGTTTACACCTGTTGTATCCTGTGCAAGTGACAAATACACTTTGATTTGATTAGATCAATCAATTTGACTGCTACTATGAAGACATTACTCACTTTACATCTGATTTAAAATACTACATTTAACAAGGTTTGCCATCTGCTTAGTAATACATTTTGAAGCCAACAAACTTTCCTGTCTTCAAATGTAATCAGTAAAGTAGTAAAATTATTTCTGAAAACTAACCAGTAGAAGGTTGACTGATCTAAGACCAGTCTCTAGTGTAACAGTGTAGACCTGATCTAGGACCAGTCTCTAGTGAAACAGTATAGACCTGATCTAGGACCAGTCTCTAGTGTATCAGTGTAGACCTGATCTAGGACCAGTCTCTAGTGTATCAGTGTAGACCTGATCTAGGACCAGTCTCTAGTGTAACAGTGTAGACCTGATCTAGGACCAGTCTCTAGTGTAACAGTGTAAATCTGTAAACCTACCTGAGAGGAGATTTAGTATAGTGATACAGACAGTCATCATGATTCTCTCCCAGTGAAGTCTCATCTCTCCCTGTACTGTCTACAATCAATCCTGTCACAGTACCTTCACACTCAAACACACAAACACACCCCGACACTAGTCCTGTCAGAGTACCTTCACACACACACAAACACACCCCGACAGTAGTCCTGTCAGAGTACCTTCACACACACACACACAAACATTACATAATACAGGTAACGAGTGGAGGACAGAGGAGCCTCTTAAAGAAGAAGTTACAGGTCTGTGAGAGCCAGAAATCTTGCTTGTTTGTAGGTGACCAAATACTTATTTTCCACCATAATTTGCAAATAAATTCATAAAAAATCCTACAATGTGATTTTCTGGAAAGAAAAATCTCAATTTGTCTGTCATAGTTGACGTGTACCTATGATGAAAATTACAGGCCTCCCTCATCTTTTTAAGTGGGAGAACTTGCACAATTGGTGGCTGACTAAATACTTTTTCCCCCCACTGTATACTGTATTATCTATAGTACTGTTATGACGAGTTTCTCTGGTATCGAGTACTTCAGGATGGGACACAGATGGAGAGTTGATTCATCGTTATTTAATGCAGTACTGGATTCAATGACAGGCGGTACGGACGTAGCCTCTTGTCATATGACTTCCATAGAAAATCTCTCAGTTTATATTATGCTCTCCGAGCTACTTTTGTCCATCATCTGCCAACCATCATTGAGTGTCACTCATCTCCTACAATAGGATCCCCATACATGGTATCGTGTGTCACCCTAGTATGTACTATGTAGTACGTATGGCCAGGCCATTCCATCACGTACACCTTCTAAGATTAGCCCAAGTGGCCCCCAATCTATCTTGGCACACCAACCCTCTGTCACTCACCAGTGACCTCTATAACACATTTTGTGTCCTTGTCCTCTCTCCCACATGCAGCTCAGGAGTTTCCAAACATTAATAATCTTATATCAAAAGTCATCATATCAGGTACTATCATGGTACTATAGAAACTGATACAGACTACAGACAGACAGCACACAGTCTAGTACTATAGAAACGGATACAGACTATAGACAGACAGTCTAGTACTATAGAAACTGATACAGACTACAGAAATACAGACAGACAGACAGACAGACAGACAGACAGACAGACAGACAGACAGACAGACAGACAGACAGACAGACAGACAGACAGACAGACAGACAGACAGACAGACAGACAGACAGACAGACAGACAGACAACTCACCTGAGAGGAGACAGCATGAGACAACATGGAGTATCTTCATTCTGGACAGTTACTCCTCAATTACTATACTGTTAAAGTTACTTTACTACCAGTGTTACTATAATGTTAAAGTAACTTTACCATTACAGTTACTATGCTGTTAAAGTTACTTTATTATCACAGTTACTATACTGTTTAAGTGACTTTACGATACTACCAAGCACAGGTCCACAACAGCTTGTCTGTCAGCTACTCTCAGTCCTACTAAACCATCAGCAGTTAGACAGTGTTTGACAGCTGGGTGTTTCTGAAGTGCTCTTTTTTCCTCTATTGAAAGCTCCTCCCTCCTCTGACACCACACCTCTGTGTCTCTCTCTCTCTCTCTCTCTCTCTCTCTCTCTCTCTCTCTCTCTCTCTCTCTCTCTCTCTCTCTCTCATTTTTTTTATTTAGTAATAACTAGACTGTTAGTAATATAGCTGATAATAATGTTCATAGTAATTACAACAAATACACTAAACTGTTAGTGATGTAGCTAATGATAATGTTAAAAGTAATTACAACAAATAATAACAAATGAGAATAATAAGAATGCAATTAATACCAGAACTAGTTGTAACCTGAGTTATAGTAACAGAGAGTAATGAGAAGTGATGACATGGAAAAGACAGAAAAGATCTAAAAGGCTAATATTAATAATCACACTATATTTTTTGTTGTCTGTCCCTCAGATTGTGGCAGGAGGCCACATACAGAGCATTCTGAAATTATTCAGACCCCTTGAAATTTTCCAAATTTTGTTACGTTACAGCCTTATTCTAAAATTGATTAAATTATATTTTTCCTCATCAATCTACACACAATACCCCATCATGACAAAGCGAAAACACATTTTCAGATTTTTTTGCAAATTTCTTAAAAATAAAAACAGAAATACCTTATTTACATAAGTATTCAGACCCTTTGCTTTGAGACTCGAAATTGAGCTCAGGTGCATTCTGTTTCCATTGATCATTCTTGAGATGTTTCTACAACTTCATTGGAGTCCACCTGTGGTAAATTCAATTGATTGGACATGATTTGTAAAGGCAAACACCTGTCTATATGAGGTCCCACAGTTGACAACACATGTCAGAGAACGAAAACCAAGCCATGAGGTCGAAGGAATTGTCCATTGAGCTCAGAGACAGGATTATGTCGAGACACAGATCTGGGAAAAGGGTACCAAAACATTTCTGCAGCATTGAAGGTCCTCAAGAACACAGTGGCCTCCATCATTCTTAAATGGAAGAAGTTTTGAACCACCAAGACTCTTCCTAGTGATGGCTGCCCGGCCAAACAGAGCAATCGTGGAAGAAGGGTCTTCGTCAGGGAGGTGACCAAGAACCCATTGGTCACTCTGACAGCGCTCCAGAGTTCCTCTGCAGCACTCCACCAATCAGGCCTTTATCGTAGAGTGGCCAGACAGAAACCACTCCTCAGTAAAAGGCACATGACAGCCCGCTTGGAGTTTGCCAAAAGGCACCTAAAGGACTCAGACCATGAGAAACAAGATTCTCTGGTTTGATGAAACCAAGATTGAACTCTTTGGCCTGAAGGCCAAGCATCACGTCTGGAGGAAACCTGGCACTATCCCTACTGTGAAGCATGGTGGTGGCAGCGTCATGCTGTGGGGATGTTTTTCAGCGGCAGGGACTGGGAGACTAGTCAGGATCGAGGGAAAGATGAAAGGAGCAAAGTACAGAGAGTTCCTTGATGAAAACCTGCTCCAGATCACTCAGGACCTCAGACTGGGGTGAAGGTTCACCTTCCAAAAGGGCAATGACCCTAAGCACAAAGCCAAGACAACGCAGGAGTGGCTTTGGGACAAGTCTCTGAATGTCCTTGATTGGCCCAGCCAGAGCCCGGACTTGAACCCGATCAAACATCTCTGGAGAGACCTGAAAATAGCTGTGCACCGATGCTCCCCATCCAACGTGACAGAGCTTGAGAGGATCTGCAGAGAAGAATGGGAGAAACTCCTCAAATACAGGTGTGCCAAGCTTGTAGCGTCAAACCCAAGAAGAATCGAGGCTGTAATCGCTGCTGAAGGTGCTTTAACAAAGTACTGAGTAAAGGGTCTGAATACTTATGTAAATGTCATATTTCCGTTTTTTATTTTGTGTAAGTACTGAGTAAAGGGTCTGAATACTTATGTAAATGTCATATTTTAGTATTTAATTTTTATAAAACCTGTTTTGCTTTGTCATTACGGGTTAATGTGTGTAGATTGATGAGGGAAACAACTATTTAATCAATTTTAGAAAAAGGCTGTAACTTAACAAAATGAGAAAAAAATGTGCATACATTACGAATTCACTGTATTTGGCAAAAACAAAACACAGCATTTTGGTTTTTCAGCAAGTATGTTTATGTTTGTCTTCATCATTTAGGTTTTCAAATTCTTAGTATTGTTTCATAATTTTGGGGAATAATGTATTTATTCTCTCTTTCTCTTTCTCTTTCTCTTTCTCTTTCTCTTTCTCTTTCTCTTTCTCTTTCTCTTTCTCTTTCTCTTTCTCTTTCTCTTTCTCTATCTCTCTATCTCTCTCTCTCTCTCTCTCTCTCTCTCTCTCTCTCTCTCTCTCTCTCTCTCTCTCTCTCTCTCTCTCTCTCTCTCTCTCTCTCTTTCTCTTTCTCTTTCTCTTTCTCTTTCTCTTTCTCTTTCTCTTTCTCTTTCTCTTTCTCTTTCTCTTTCTCTCTCTCTCTCTCTATCTCTCTCTCTCTCTCTCTCTCTCTCTCTCTCTCTCTCTCTCTCTCTCTCTCTCTCTCTCTCTCTCTCTCTCTCTCTCTCTCTCTCTCTCTCTCTCTCTCTCTCTCTCTCTCTCTCTCTCTCTCTATATATATATATATATATATATATATATCACATTTCATGGATCCAAATAAGTTATAAGTAAATCAGTATGGTGCAGAATGGATTTTCTTACATTAGGTACACATGTTACGAAGACCAACACTTAATGAACACATTACTGTCTCTGTGTGAGTCTTGGGTTGTTGTATTGAGGGTTTGGTAGGTGGGGGTCTTGGGTTGTTTTGTTTAGGGTTTGGTTGGTGGAGTCTTGGGTTGTTGAGTTTAGGGTTTGGTAGGTGGAGTCTTGGGTTGTTGTATTGAGGGTTTGGTAGGTGGAGTCTTGGGTTGTTGTATTGAGGGTTTGGTAGGTGGAGTCTTGGGTTGTTGTATTGAGGGTTTGGTAGGTGGAGTCTTGGGTTGTTGTATTAAGGGTTTGGTAGGTGGAGTCTTGGGTTGTTGTATTGATGGTACCCTCTCTTACACACACTGTGATTCCTGTATCTGGCTTGGAGTCTGGCCCTGTGGAACACACAACATACAATGTATATACAAAAGTATGTGGACACCCCTTCAAATGAGTGGAAACAACTATTTCAGCCACACCCGTTGCTGACAGGTGTATAAAATATAGTACCCAGCCATGCAATCTCCATAGTTAAACATTGGCATTAGAATGACCCTACTGAAGAGCTCAGTGACTTTCAACGTGGCACTGTCATATGATGCCACCTTTCAACAAGTGAGTTTGTCAAATTCCTGCCCTGCTAGAGCTGCCCCGGTCAACTGTAAGTGCTGTTATTGTGAAGTGGAAACGCTACCCCAACATCATACAATGACATTCTAGACGATTCTGGCTTCCAACTTTGTGGCAACAGTTTTGTGGAAGGCCCTTTCCTGTTTCAGCATGACAATTCCCCCGTGCAGAAAGCGAGGTCCATACAGAACTGGTTTGTCGAGATCGGTGAGGAAGAAATTGACTAGCCTGCACAGAGCCCTGACCTCAACCCCATCGAACACCTTTGGGATGAATTGGAACACCGACTGCGAGCCAGGCCTAATTGCCCAACCTCAGAGCTCTTGCTCCTGAATGGAAGCAAGTCCCCACAGCAATGTTCCAACATCTAGTGGAAAGCCATCCCAGATGAGTGGATGCTGTTATAGTCCTCTGTAGCTCAGCTGGTAGAGCACGGCGCTTGTAACGCCAAGGTAGTGAGTTCGATCCCCGGGACCACCCATACACAAAAATGTATGCACTCATGACTGTAAGTCGCTTTGGATAAAAGCGTCTGCAAAATGGCATATTAATTAATTAATTAATTAATAGCAGCAAAGGGGGGACCAACTCCATATTAATGCCCATGATTTTGGAATGAGATGTTCGACAAGCAGATTCCTACATACTTTAGATCATGTAGTGTATCATGAACAATGGTTGCAGTGTGTGTGTCTGTTGCCTGCGTTCATGTACATATACAGTGGGGAGAACCAGTATTTGATGCACTGCCGATTTTGCAGGTTTTCCTACTTACAAAGCATGTAGAGGTCTGTAATTTTTATCATAGGTACACTTCAACTGTGAAATTCTCCAGAAAATCACATTGTATGATTTTTAAGTAATTAATTTGCATTTTATTGCATGACATAAGTATTTGATACATCAGAAAAGCAGAACTTAATATTTGGTACAGAAACCTTTGTTTGCAATTACAGAGATCATACGTTTCCTGTAGGTCTTGACCAGGTTTGCACACACTGCAGCAGGGATTTTGGCCCACTCCTCCATACAGACCTTCTCCAGATCCTTCAGGTTTCGGGGCTGTCGCTGGGCAATACGGACTTTCAGCTCCCTCCAAAGATTTTCTATTGGGTTCAGGTCTGGAGACTGGCTAGGCCACTCCAGGACCTTGAGATGCTTCTTACGGAGCCACTCCTTAGTTGCCCTGGCTGTGTGTTTCGGGTCGTTGTCATGCTGGAAGACCCAGCCATGACCCATCTTCAATGCTCTTACTGAGGGAAGGAGGTTGTTGGCCAAGATCTCGCGATACATGGCCCCATCCATCCTCCCCTCAATACGGTGCAGTTGTCCTGTCCCCTTTGCAGAAAAGCATCCCCAAAGAATGATGTTCCCACCTCCATGCTTCACGGTTGGGATGGTGTTCTTGGGGTTGTACTCATCCTTCTTCTTCCTCCAAACACGGCGAGTGGAGTTTAGACAAAAAAGCTCTATTTTTGTCTCATCAGACCACATGACCTTCTCCCATTCCTCCTCTGGATCATCCAGATGGTAATTGGCAAACTTCAGACGGGCCTGGACATGCGCTGGCTTGAGCAGGGGGACTTTGCGTCCGCTGCAGGATTTTAATCCATGACGGTGTAGTGTGTACTAATGGTTTTCTTTGAGACTGTGGTCCCAGCTCTCTTCAGGTCATTGTCAAGGTCCTGCCGTGTAGTTCTGGGCTGATCCCTCACCTTCCTCATGATCATTGATGCCCCACGAGGTGAGATCTTGCATGGAGCCCCAGACCGAGAGTGATTGACCGTCATCTTGAACTTTTTCCATTTTCTAATAATTGCGCCAACAGTTGTTGCCTTCTCACCAAGCTGCTTGCCTATTGTCCTGTAGCCCATCCCAGCCTTGTGCAGGTCTACAATTTTATCCCTGATGTCCTTACACAGCTCTCTGGTCTTGGCCATTGTGGAGAGGTTGGAGACTGTTTGATTGAATGTGTGGACAGGTGTCTTTTATACAGATAACGAGTTCAAACAGGTAAAGTTAATACAGGTAATGAGTGGAGAACAGGAGGGCTTCTTAAAGAAAAACTAACAGGTCTGTGAGAGCCGGAATTCTTACTGGTTGGTAGGTGATCAAATACTTATGTCATGCAATAAAATGCAAATTAATTACTTAAAAATCATACAATGTGATTTCCTGGATTTTTGTTTTAGATTCCGTCTCTCACAGTTGAAGTGTACCTATGATAAAGATTACAGACCTCTACATGCTTTGTAAGTAGGAAAACCTGCGAAATCGGCAGTGTATCAAATACTTGTTCTCACCACTGTATATACATTCATATGAGGGTTACTCACTTGATGATTTCCTGTCTCTCCTCCATTTGTAGATCAGTAGCAGGATGAGTCCCACCACCAACACAGTCAGACTCACACACACCATGATGACCACTGGGGTACCTAGAATTACAAATACAAGATAATAACATTCCTCTCAGACCCTTCTCCTTCCTTCAGCTACTGTACCAGTTTCCTAACCACCTAGTCCCCCTACTGTACCAGTTTCCTAACATCCTAGTCCCCAAACTGTACTAGTTTCCTAACCAACTAGTCCTCCTATAACTACTGTACCAGTTTCCTAACCACCTAGTCCCCCGACTGTACCAGTTTCCTAACCACCTATTCCTCCTACAACTACTGTACCAGTTTCCTAACCACCTAGTCATCCTACTGTACCAGTTTCCTAACCACCTAGTCCTTCTACTGTACCAGTTTCCTAACCACCTAGTCATCCTACTGTACCAGTTTCCTAACCACCTAGTCCTCCTACTGTACCAGTTTCCTCACCACCTAGTCCTCCTACAACTACTGTACCAGTTTCCTAACACCTAGTCCCCCGACTGTACCAGTTTCCTAACCACCTAGTCATCCTACTGTACCAGTTTCCTCACCACCTAGTCCTCCTACAACTACTGTACCAGTTTCCTAACACCTAGTCCTCCTACTACTACTGTACCAGTTTCCTAACCACCTAGTCTCCCTACTGTACCCGTTTCCTATTCACCTATTTCTTCTACAGCTTCCCCAGCTAGAATGATAAGAGTTGTAATGTGTTCCTACCTGTTCTGGGAGTTCCAGTGGTCACAAGAAGAGGAGCTAGGGAAGATAAGACACAGGATGAAGATACTGATGTGTGTGTTTATGTGTGTGTGTGTGTGTGTGTGTGTGTGTGTGTTTGTGAGAGAGAGACGTAGAGACAGAGAGACAGAGAGAGAAGAGAGAGAAACAGATGCAGCTTGAGCCCACCTTCTTCAACATATATACCAAAGAAATGGCGAGGGCACTAGAACAGTCTGCAGCTCATGGCCTCGGCCTACTAGAATCTGAAATCAAATGTCTACTGTTTTCTGATGATTTTTTTGATGATGATGATCTGGTGCTTTTGTCCCCAACTAAGGAGGGCCTACAGCAGCACCTAGATCTTCTGCACAGATTCTGTCAGACCTGGGCCTTGACAGTAAATCTCAGTTAGACAAAAATAATGGTGTTCCAAAAAGGTCAATTTGCTAGGACCAAAAAATACATAGAGCACACAAAAAACTACCTACCTCGACCTAAACATCAGCACCACAGGTAACTTCCACAAAGCTGTGAACAATCTGGCAAAAAGGGCCTTCTATGCCATCAAAAGGAACAACAAATCCTGTCTAAATAAACTTAAATCAGTTGTAGAACCCAGTTTCCTAACCACCTAGTCATCCTACTGTACCAGTTTCCTAACCACCTAGTCTCCCTACTGTACCCGTTTCCTATTCACCTATTTCTTCTACAGCTTCCCCAGCTAGAATGATAAGAGTTGTAATGTGTTCCTACCTGTTCTGGGAGTTCCAGTGGTCACAAGAAGAGGAGCTAGGGAAGAGAAGACACAGGATGAAGATACTGATGTGTGTTTTTATGTGTGTGTGTGTGTGTGTGTGTGTTTGTGAGAGAGAGAGAGAGAGACGTAGAGACAGAGAGACAGAGAGAGAAGAGAGAGAAACAGATGCAGCTTGAGCCCACCTTCTTCAACATATATACCAAAGAAATGGCGAGGGCACTAGAACAGTCTGCAGCTCCTGGCCTCGGCCTACTAGAATCTGAAATCAAATGTCTACTGTTTTCTGATTATTTTTTTGATGATGATGATCTGGTGCTTTTGTCCCCAACCAAGGAGGGCCTACAGCAGCACCTAGATCTTCTGCACAGATTCTGTCAGACCTGGGCCTTGACAGTAAATCTCAGTTAGACAAAAATAATGGTGTTCCAAAAAGGTCAATTTGCTAGGACCAAAAAATACATAGAGCACACAAAAAACTACCTACCTCGGCCTAAACATCAGCACCACAGGAAACTTCCACAAAGCTGTGAACAATCTGGCAAAAAGGGCCTTCTATGCCATCAAAAGGAACAACAAATCCTGTCTAAATAAACTTAAATCAGTTGTAGAACCCATTGCCCTTTATGGTTGTGAGGTCTGGAGTCTGCTCACCAACCAAGAATTGACAAAATGGGACAAACAACACATTGAGACTCTGCATGCAGAATCCTGCAAAAACATCCTCCATGTACAATGTAAAACACCAAATAATGCATGCAAACTTGAATTAGGACTGCACGCTATACTAAGGTATGACACAACATATAAATGAGGAACCACTGTAGCCTTGCTATTGAGAAAGGATGCCATAGCCAGACCTGGCACTCAAGAGAAGGCAGGCTATGTGCACACTGCCCACAAAATGAGGTGGAAACTGAACTGCACTTCCTAACCTCTTGCCAAATGTATGACCGTATTAGTGAAGCCTCCATCTCCTCTGTCATCTATAGTGTATCTCCCTCTCTCAATATAGTTCTTGCTGTCCTCAGTTTGAACCAGAATGTCACTGTTACTTAAACATATACTGTTGCAGAAGTACTTGTAATTGGTCCCTGCCCATGTGAATGAGCAGACGAAAGCGACCTGTCCTCCAACAACTCCGGTCACGTTAGTGATGACTGAGTCCACAACACATAGAGCTGTCAAACAGAAACACACAGTCACTAAAGAGGAACTGGACCACATTGTCCTGAACACCATCATACTGGACCCATCAACAGAGAGGTAAGAGGACAACACACAGGCATCATTACAAGGTAGCATGCAATATTAGAAATGAAAATCCAACTGGGGCGGAACGGGACACTAAGAACAAGAGAAATAAGGGAGAGACTCGATTCACCATATGAGTCCCTGAGAGTGTTACAGACGGCACGTTAGAAATACTGTAAAGGGTCCAAACAGTTTTCTTAAAAGATTGAGCCAGCATATGCAGCATTTAACCATGAACGCAGTCTCCACTAACACAGGAACATTACCTTTGAATATTCATCAGGCTGTAAAGCTCAACTTCCTGGATACGGATTGAATAGAGCCCTAAGTAAAAACATACAATGGACAATAGAGTTAACAATAACTACAACAATGTCATAGACGACATGTTGGTCTGTCAGATACTGTCCCTACATAATTCACAACAGTTTCAAAGGAATAGAGACATTTCATATGTCATTATGGCTACAGAATGGAATTATCCTCTGTTCTCTCTCTCTCTCTCTCTCTCTCTCTCTCTCTCTCTCTCTCTCTCTCTTTCTCTCTCTCTCTCTCTTTCTCGCTCTCTCTCTTCTCTCTCTGCTGTGTGAAAATGGTTCAAACCGGCCGGAGGTTGGACTTCTGAACCACAAGAGAACTCAGCTAGCTGTGGTTGTATACCAAATAGCACCCTATTCCCTACATAGTGCACTACTTTTGACCAGGCCCCAAAGGGCTCTGAGTAATATAGTGATCAAGTAACCATAGCAACAGAGGCTATGGTGTCAGCAGCAGCTCTCCACAAACCTCAGGTAGTTGCATCACTTTCAGGCCTCTGAGAGACTCACATCTACACCATCATCACCATGAGAAGAGAGGAGAGGAGAGGAGGAGGAGGAGAGGAGAGGAGAGGAGAGGAGAGGGAGAGGAGAGGAGAGGTTTCCTCTCTCTCTCTCTCTCTCCTCTCTCTCTCTCTCTCTCTCTCTCTCTCTCTCTCTCTCCATCTCCCTCTCTCTGTCTCCCTCTCTCTGTCTCTCTCCCTCTCTCTGTCTCCTCTCTCTCTCTCTCTCTCTCATCTCTCCTCTTTTCTCTCTGTCTCTGTCTACTCTCTCTCTCTCTCTCTCATCTCTCTCTCCCTCTCTCTCTCTCTCTACCTCTCTCTCCATCTCTCTCTCTCTCTCTCCACCTCTCTCTCTCCATCTCTCTCTCTCCATCTCCTTCTCTCCATCTCATCTCTCTCTCTCTCCTCTCTCTCTCTCTCCTCTCTCTCTCTCTCTCTCTCTCTCTCTCAAATATAGGTCATGACAACTGCAGGTTTCATGATGACATCCATACTTAAACTTGGGGTTTTATATCTTGAACACATGACTGCTTAGTGATACTCAGACCGATATAGAAACACACAGACATTACAGAGGAAGTTACAGTGTTCTGGTCCAGTGTCTTTTCACACCACTACAAACACACAGACTCACCCCAGCCTCCACTAACACACCTACTGCTGTCAACCACTGAACAACTTCTAATGATAAGATGTTTAGTTCAATGCTACATTTCACTAAACTGGTTGTTGCCAATTAATAACAGCATATTTCAGAAGGTTCTAGATGTGATTGCAATTTAAAATGACAGTATTTTAATTGTCAGACATAACATATTGTAGTTATATCTGATAAAAAAGAATGCTATATATTATTTACGTGGTCATACAGTACATAGTTACTGCAGGTTTACAGCATGCGGAAGCAGAGAGGCTGGTGGACAGGGAGATATAGAGACAGGCTAACCACAACGGCGGAATGGAATAGATGGAACGTTATCAAATACATCAAACATGTGAATGACATTAAAACAATGAATGCAATTATGATTTCAATTAAACTACTTTTTTAAAGACTGTAACGTGTGTGTTTGGGTACACGCTAAAGAAATAGAAGTCTTGTTTATACTCACTTATAACACGTAGCTTCACCTGTGTGATCAGTGCGATGTAACTTTCTTTCTCTTTTCCTGTTTCTACCCACACCAGTAGGTCCCAGTATCATCTTCAGTCAGGTCACTGATGGTCACTGAGTAAGATTTCACTCTTCTGTTGTCAGATACAGAGAAACGCCTAGCTTTAGCAGTTCTCTGCGTAAGCAGCGATCATATAAACACAAGTCTTGAAGTCTTTGCTTTCCTTGCAGAAATACTTGATGCTGTCCCTCATGGTCCTCTGGATAGTTGCAGCTGATGGTAGCTTGTCTTCCTAGATAGACCGCTCGTGACTGACTCCAAAGCAGTCATCTGTCAATAGCAACACACATCACAACCTTAGTCTAATACTAGACTGACCCTTTACTAGTGATATTGATCATGATAACTATCGAGCTAAATTCATTTTATAAAGTTAAAGCAAAAGTGACTCACCTTCCTCTACTTTCAGCTCTACATCAGGCGTAACTGCTCCCTTGCAGTAGGTTTCTCCACTCACACCAGTAGGTCCCTTCATCTTGTTTAGTCAGTTGTCTGATGATCACCTTGAAGTCGTTTCCTTCTGTGTTGTCAAAGTACAGAGAGAATCTACCACTGTTGCTGAGCTGTTCTTCAATCCAGATCTGATTAATATCCCCTGTGTACCATCACTGAAATATTTTTGATTGTTGTCATGCTTATTTGAATATTCACAGTAGATGATGACCAGTTCTCCAGAGTATCCTGTCACTTTGAAGGAGCAAACAACCTGTCAGTCAGATAAGAGAACATATGTTTTATTCCTCTTGGTTTAGTGTTTTATCCTATTAAAAAACACAGCACACAAACACACGCACACAGCAAACACACACACACACACACACACACACACACACACACACACACACACACACACACACACACACACACACACACACACACACACACACACACACACACACACACACACACACAGAAACACACGCACACAGAAACACACACACACACACACACACACACACACACACACACACACACACATAAACACACACAGGTATCCCATACTTATCTGTAGTAGCAGCCTTTATAAGAAGACTAACTGGATGTTATTACATTGTTATAGAGAGTTAAAACAAGCTTATTACCTGTCATGAAGGAGAGGAGGATGACTATCAACAGGATCCTCATCTTGTTGTGTTCTCTCTAGGTTGGTCCAGGTGTCTATAGGTCCTGATATAATGTTGTGCTCTCTCCAGGTTGGTCCAGGTGTCTATAGGTCCTGATATAATGTTGTGCTCTCTCCAGGTTGGTCCAGGTGTCTATAGGTCCTGATATAATGTTGTGTTCTCTCCAGGTTGGTCCAGGTGTCTGTAGGACCTGATATAATGTTGTGCTCTCTCCAGGTTGGTCCAGGTGTCTGTAGGTCCTGATATAATGTTGTGTTCTCTCCAGGTTGGTCCAGGTGTCTATAGGTCCTGATATAATGTTGTGTTCTCTCCAGGTTGGTCCAGGTGTCTGTAGGTCCTGATATAATGTTGTGTGTCCAAGTGCACAACTCTCTCTGTTCTCTCTCCACTTAAAGTAACCTGAATACAAAACTTAATGTACTTGATGTACTCACTCTCTCTCTGCCCCTCACTCTCTCTCCACTCCTTGCACTCGCACAACTATGTACTTCCCTATTTCTGCACTCTCTTTTCTCTCTCTCTCTCTCTCTCTCTCTCTCTCTCTCTCTCTCTCTCTCTCTCTGGGTTTCCACCTAACTTATTTGACTCATATGTTCCAACAGATAGGACCAATGGAACAGTAGGACTAACAACATCACCACCCACCACCTCCCTCTGAAATGAAGAAACACAGAAGTACAGTACAGTAGAGACTAGCTAAATGTAGCATCACTGGAACACTGGAACTCTTGAATGACTTTTCTATGACATTTCATTGATCCAAATACAGTCTTTGTAAATGATCAACTCAACAGATGAGTTTCTGAACAGAAGAAACATCCCTCCTCTACAACCCAACTCCCCCTTAATGAATGATGTTCATGAATGACAGTCAATCAACTGATATCTCAGTAAACCAATAGAACGACCTCCACATCGCCCCCTACAGAATCTTATCAGTACTGATGAATAAATATCCTATAATCTCGACAACCAGTCGGTTCTTTCTCTCTCTATTGAGCCTGGGGACAGAGGTTACGGTTATGTAAGTGAAATTCCATTCATGGATTGAAAAGTCTACATGGTAAATGATGGTCATCAATGATAAGATTGAGTTGGATTATTGTTATAAATTCAATTGGACCCCAGCTCTGGGTAACGATAACACTTGTGGATCAAAACCAGACGATCAGACGACCTCTTCTCTTTAGAATACAGAGCATAGAATTACATATTAGAATGTAATGCTCAATGTAATGTGTCAAGTTCGAACGTGCGCATGTGCTGTGTGTGTGTGCGTGCGCAGTGTGTGTGAACGTGATGTGAGTATGCATGCGTGAGTGGACGTGTGTGTGTGTATGTGTGTGTGTGTGTGTGTGTGTGTGTGTGTGTGTGTGTGTTGTGTTTGATGGTATCTCACCTAGAGCCTTGTTGCTCTGCACAGAACCTGTAGAATATGAGTGAGGATGACAACAACCACCAGCACAGCCAGACTCACACACACAAATGATCACCACTGAGGTACCTGGAATACAGGGAAGGAATGAGGGGGGACAAATGCTCAGAAATGAACCGTTGAACGATCTGATTTATTTGATTATATATATTTTTTTACTTAAAGTTGACTTAAACGTGTGAATGTGACGTTTTTTTAAATCATTCAACCAAGTTTTCTTTCTATAACAATTCATACATGCCAATGTCTTATTTAGACAGACAGACAGACAAAAAGACAGACATACAGACAGAGAGGATAGATAACAAAGGTCTGAGTAAGTCAGTGATCATAGTAACCATAGCAACAGAGGCCATGTTGTCAGCAGTAGCTCTCCACAAAACCTAAAATGTTGCATCACTTCCTGTGGGCCTCAGAGACTCGCATCTACATCGCCTCAAATCTTCCCTGGGACAGATGTAAATTAGCTGTTAGCTAAATCTGATTATACGCATCAGTTCTCACTTCTGAGACTTCTGCCACCACTGAAGTCAGTAGACATGAAACATACCAGCACTCTGACTCTGTCTTGCACCGGGAGAGCCCAATGTAGGATAATCTAGAAAGAGGGGGAGACACCTCACCCACTCATCCCTATCTATCTATCTATCTATCTATCTATCTATCTATCTATCTATCTATCTATCTATCTATCTATCTATCTACTCATCTATCATCTATCTATCTATCTATCTATCATCTATCTATCTATCTATCTATCTATCTATCTATCTATCTATCTATCTATCTATCTATCCATCTATCTATCTATCTATCCATTCATCTATCTATCTATCTATCTATCTATCTATCTATCTATCTATCTATCTATCTATCTATCTATCTATCTATCTATCTACTCTATCTATCTATCTATCTATCTATCCTCTATCATCTATCTATCTATCTATCTATCTATCTATCTATCTATCTATCTATCTATCTATATACTATCTATCTATCATCTATCTATCTATCTATCTATCTATCTATCTATCTATCTATCTATCTATCTATCTATCTATCTATCTATCTATCTATCTATCATCTATCTATCTATCTATCTATCTATCTATTTATCTATCTATCTATCTATCTATCTATCTATCTATCTATCTCTCTCTCTCTCTCTCTCCTCTCTCTCTCTCTCTCTCCCTCTCTCTCTCTCTCTCTCTCTCTCTCTCTCTCTCTCTCTCTCTCTCTCTCTCCCTCTCCCTCTCCCTCTCCCTCTCCTCTCCCTCCCCTCTCCCTCTCCTCTCCCTCTCCCTCTCCCTCTCCCTCTCTCTCTCCCTCTCCCTCTCTCTCAATTAAATTAAATTCAAAAGGCTTTATTGTCAGAGAGATTGAGGTAGTGATGGTGGTGGTGGGAGGGGATGGCATTAGCCTACACATCCTGGTGATTTCTCTGTAGTGACCTCAGTGTCTGCAGGTCTATATGTGCTGCAGAGTGAAACTGGTTCA